>NW_010972853.1:7311087-7311457 GCF_000737465.1 Haliaeetus leucocephalus
CCTCAGCCTCCTCTTCTCCAGACTAAACAGCCCCAGTTCCCTCAGCCGCTCCTCATAAGACTTGTGCTCTAGATCCTTCACCAACTTGGTTGCCCTTCTCTGGACATGCTCCAGCACCTCAATGTCTTTCCTGTAGTGAGGGGCCCAAAACTGAACACAGCACTCGAGGTGCAGCCTCACCAGTGCCGAGTACAGGGGAACAACCACCTCCCTGCTCCTGCTGGCCACACTATTTCTGATACAGGCCAGGATGCCGTTGGCCTTCTTGGCCACCTGGGCACACTGCTGGCTCATATTCAGCTGGCTGTCAACCAGCACCCCCAGGTCTTTCTCTGCCGGGCAGCTTTCCAGCCACTCTTCCCCAAGCCTG
>NW_010972853.1:7311629-7365224 GCF_000737465.1 Haliaeetus leucocephalus
GCACTTGGCCTTGTTGAACTTCATACAATTGGCCTCAGCCCATCAATCCAGCCTGTCCAGATCTCTCTGTAGAGCCTCCCTACCCTCAAGCAGATCGAGCCTGCCTCCCAACTTGGTGTCATCTGCAAACTTGCTGAGGGTCCACTCGATCCCCTCATCCAAATCATTGATAAAGATATTAAACAGAACGAGGCCCAACACCGAGCCCTGGGGAACACCACTTGTGACCCGCCACCAACTGGATTTCACCCCATTCACCACAACCCTCTGGGCTCATCCATCCAGCCAGTTTTTCACCCAGCGAAGAGTACACTTGTCCAAGCCATGAGCCACCAGTTTCTCAAGGAGTATGCCATGAGAGACAGTGTCAAAGGCCTTGCTGAAGTCAAGGTAGACAACATTCACAGCCTTTCCCTCATCCACTAGGCAGGTCACCTGGTGATAGAAGGAGATCAGGTTGGTCAACCAGGACCTGCCTTTCATAAACCCATGCTGACTGGGCCTGATCCCCTGCTTGTCTTGGACTTGCCACATGAGTGCTTTCAAGGCAAACTGTTCCATAATCTTCCCCGGTACCTAGGTCAGGCTGACAGGCCCGTAGTTCCCCAGATCCTCCCTCCGACCCTTCTTGTAAATGGGAGTCACACTGGCAAGCCTCCAGTCCTCTGGGACCTCCCCTGTTGACCAGGATTGCTGATAGATGATGGAGAGTGGCTTGGCAAGCTCCTCCGCCAGCTCCCTCAGTACTCTTGGATGGATCTCATCGGGTCCCATAGACTTGTGAGTGTCCAGATGGTGTAGTAGGTCACTAACTATTTTGTCCTTGCTTTCCAGCTCAGGGGGCAGAGTACCCTAAGGATAATTGGTCTCCCTATTAAAGATTGAGGCAAAGAAGGCATTAAGTACCTCAGCCTTTTCCTCATCTCTGGTGGCTACGTTCCCTTCTGTATCCATTAAAGGATATGCGACTTATGAGCCCTACGTCTTTTTGCCAGGTCTAGCAGTTTTAAGTAAGTAATTCTGCTGTCTATTCTGAACCACTTACAGGTTCTCCTAGTGGTTTTTTGTTGTTGTTTGGTTGTTTTTTCCTCTTTTTAACATACTTTAACACGTTATATTTGCCATATAACCAAGATACTGACTGTGTTACGGTCCTCCCTTCCTGTTATATCTCTAATATGGACAGCTTTAAATATCAGATAATTTTATAGATCTGCATAATTTTCTTTTCTCTTTTTTCTATTCCCATTTTAAAGACACAGGAGTCTCTAAGAAATTGAAATTTGGCATTTATTCTAGTTCACACAGCAGTAAATCAAGAGAGCTAGTTCTGAAGGCTGTCTCTACATAACATAGAAAGGCTGTTTGAGGTTCTCCCTGACTCTACCACATACTGAGTGGTACTAGCTAAATAACTGAGGTGCTTTGTTCTGTTTTTTAGCTTTTTCTTGCCCACTAGAATTCTATTCAGATTCTTTGGTATCTGGCTAATTAATCAATATAAGACCTAAAACCCTGAGATTTATGCAAGTATTTTATCATGCTGCTATTTCTAAATTAATTTGAAAACACAAGGGGCATGCTCTTTAGAGAATGTGACTTTGTGAATACAAGTATTTTGTTTCTTTTCTTCTTTCTCTCACTTTCTCTGAGCTTTTTCTTTAGGAATACTGTGGCTAATACAGATATATTTACAGATATATTTTCATTAATTAATCCAAGCATTTTGAGAACCTGTCAGATGGTTTTTCTTTTTGAGTCTACAATTAGATTTGTAGATGGTAGAAGGAAAAAAAAAAATGTCATGATTGTTAGTAAATAGAAAGTCCTGCATGAGTGCTTTTTAATAGCTTATCATCAACATGTAATCGAACTGAATAATTGCTGCATAAGAGAGTGGCTGTGAACCAGCAGCTGCCCCTAGGCAGTACTTTGTTGAGGAATGTCACTGCGACAAAAAGTGCTGGACATATAATGCATCATCAGCATTTGTGCTATAGGCATGTCATGTAGGTGGATAGGAATCACTGGGGTGTGGTAAATGTAAGTGTGTCAATGACATCTGAGTGGTATTAGATGGATAGGGGGCAAGTAGAAAGACAAAGAGGGCAAAAGACAAAGAAGCCAAAAAATTGAGGAAAACAGCTTTTACCACTAAATGGAAATTACCTTCAATGCTGCAGTGCACCACTGACTTTGACAGCTGAAGCAGCAGCAGAGAGAACTTGACAAATATATTGGTTATAGTGTTTTCTCTGTAAGCAGCTAAGTCTGTTTGATTTTCCACTGGCAATATTAATCAATGTTCTTTCAAAAAAATTAGACTGAACAGAAGAATATTTTCTTAAGGCCATAAGAAATTATTTGAAATCCTAGATTTGTGTGAGTGAATGTGTGTCTGCATGTGTCTATATTTGTGGACTAATGAAGCATGAGAATGAAAATAATTGTGTAATTTGCTCATTGGACTAAAGGCTATGTTATTCAAAATATGAAAAAAGGTCTGTAACAGATATATATGTTACCTTTATTTATCATAACTTCTCCTTAATAGATACTGTCTGTGAAAATTAGAAGCTTATATATTAGGCTTTAGTTAAACTTAGATAGAAACTTACTTCCTTGCTTGCTTTTCCTGGAATTACATTTCCTCCTAAACCTTTATTTCCAAACATTTTCCTTCAATTTTTCCCTGAGACATCAAAGATATCAAAGATGAGTAGAGCTTATGTAGTTATTACTATAGATACCAAAAAAGACCACACATATATAACAACACTTCGCTATCAGACTGTTCTTTCAATTTATAGGAGAAGGGAAAATACCGTTAACCATACTTTACATTTAGATAACTTGAGTGAAACGCCTTGTCTAAAGTCATAGGGTATGTCAGTAGTAGAACCTTGCAGAAATCTGTCTCTGGATCTTCTGTTTAGAACATGTTGCCTCTTATCTCTGTTGCTTTCACATTTCTTGATTTTGAAATACAAATCATAGTTACCAAATATAAAAACTTATTTGACAATTGCCTTACAGTACTAGTGTGAAAAAATCAACACATTCACAGGCCAGATTCTGTTCTCATGATTAAGGTTTCCTTTATATGAAAGAATTTGTCTTTATAATGTGGCTCTATGACGCATATTCTACTTGAACTGTCAGTCAGGGTATAATGATGTTTAGTGCCAGCTGCTTGCAGCAGGGCATGTTTAACGGAACTGGCATTGGCAGCCTTTAGTGGTCTAAACTGTTGTTCCTGACTTGCTTTGAGCCACTCAGCATTATGACAAGTAAACTAAGCTGAGAGTTTGCTTTGTTGTTTTTATAGAAGAAAAAGCTGAGCATGGGTGTTCACTCACAACTTCGATGCTTCTGACAGCAAATATGAGCTAGATCACTTCCATACCATCACAGTTAATGTGGGGAGGGAAGCATTTCCAGAAGTGTGCCAATCTAACTCTGCCTGTAGAAAAAGTAAAATTCCTCAGTGGGCTGAAATACGTACATTTATTATAACACAAGTAGATTAACATACTTGTTTGAGAGGCCAACATCATCCTGCTCAAATACTGTGCCAGAATAGGTAGACTGGGAGAGATTCACGTCCAGCACGCTTGCCTGTCTATACCTCTGCCTGAAACTAATCACTTATAAGCACAGCAGAGTCTGTGTACTGGAATTAACAATTCACACAAACGACCTCTGCTGTGGAGCAATTTTAGTAGGGAGTTGTCTGTCTGCCTACACGAGTTTTTACACATCTGTCAGCTAACCCAAAGATTCATACGTGAAGTCCAGCAGCTGGAGCATCAGGTGAATATCCAATTCTCTCTGCAGACTTGTGGGTCTGTTAACAGATGAATGGGTTGCACTCATCCATGCACATAGTATTTTTTCACCTAGAGTAGTTAAAACATGGGCTTTTTCCCAGTTTAATAAATATCCATAGCATGTTTCTACAGCTTGATTGCAAAGAATTAGCCTCCATTTTAACAGGGTTAAGACTGCAAGTGTCAGAGAATAAAAGTGGAAGGAAATAGCTTCTACTAGTAGATGAGAAGGACTGCGGTATTTTTGACATGTAGCCTGGCTGTCAGTGAAGTGATCAACTTGACACACACTGAGCTGCTGTGGTGGTACACTATTGCCAGCTGAAAGCTTTGAGAGGCCTTTCCTTTTACTGAGAGGCTTTCCCATTTTACAAAATGCTACTTTCTCACTGAGAATGCATGTTGAGCATAAGCTGATATACTTCAGCTGACTGCAATTACTGTAACCAGAGGCAACATAGTCAAAATAGCATAGTCTGTACTTCTTGCTTAAATATCTGTTCATCATTATGTGGACCTCACAGCAACATCCAAAAGGTTTATTTCTCAGATGA
This sequence comes from Haliaeetus leucocephalus, assembly GCF_000737465.1. Classification (NCBI taxonomy): domain Eukaryota; kingdom Metazoa; phylum Chordata; class Aves; order Accipitriformes; family Accipitridae; genus Haliaeetus; species Haliaeetus leucocephalus. The sequence goes on from NW_010972853.1 coordinate 7,316,014, forward strand.
GGTCAGTCTCGGTTAGTAATCTCAGCTAAATTATATCCAGAAATAAAGATGGGGAAATTTGTTTCCCCACGAACAGCTAAAAAAAAATAATAAAATAAATATGTATACACACAGAGAAATCCAGAAGCTCAGCTTTAATGTTTGAAATGGATAAAAGAGTACCTTCCTTCTGGGAGAAAAAGGCTTAATTTGGAGTGCCTGCAAGATCATGACAAAAACCACTTAGTGAAGCAGTCCACTTTTTAGAGTTTCTGTTTCTCACAAGTGCAAGATATAGTCTTCCATAAACGAGATATCTTATTCCTCTGTGAGAGATGGAAACTCCATAATCCCAAGGTCTGGCTGAACTCTGAGTTTGCTGGAGGAAAGATTTTGCATCCTCCTAATGAGCCCCTGAAGATATTATTTTGAGCTATGTGTTCCCTCCTGTCCTGCTCAACACTGTCTGTTGTAACAAACCCAGTCTGCCAAAAACCAGGAAAGGAAGGAGTGGGAATTAGAAGGAGAATATTTTCCTTCTCTAGGTCTGACTCTTGTTCCTGCCATACAATACAACTAATGAACTTCTACCCCACATACACCTGAAAAAGGCAAGGACTTGAAAGCTAAGTTAGAAAAATTCTTAAAGAATGGCTTGTAGGAAAACTGCTGGAGACAGAGTTGTGTAGATGACATGTAATAAACTGAATGGAATGGATGTGAAGGAAGATGTAATTAGAGGATTAACTGGCAGAAAATGGATGAAGTAATGGTTTATGCACAAATCTCCAAAGGCAATTTTAACTAGATGATTATCTGGATGAGAGAAAGGAAACTGAGAAGAAAGAGGAGGATAACAATTTGAAACAGGGGTTTTGTAAGTCTTGGGATTTTGAACAGAAGGTAAGGAAACAAAATACTGTGAAGAGACAAAGAATTTAAGGCTACCATAGAATGTTCAAATGTTAAAGGCTAAAGAATTGTTTGGAATTTATTATAGCTGAAACTATAGCTGACCAGAACAAAGGGGGAAATTTAAGATAATTTGGGCAGACAAATAACAATAATATTGGAGTACCAAGTTTGGAAAAGTAACTGAAAATAGATTTGGGAGTTGTAGATGTGAGAAGATGAATGCAAGGATACGAGAAAAATTAGATTATTTTGGAGAGTGTAAAATAGGTGAATCAGCTACAAAAGGATTGTATTAGAAATAAAAATAACTGGAGGGACATGCTAAGGTCATACATTCATAGGGAAAGAAGACAGAAGCTTAGGGAACATTTTGACAAGAAATTGAATGGAGATGTATAGAAGCGAGCTAGGGTGATGTAAGAAAAGCTACTCCATGAAAAGTAAGCAGAAGTTGGAAAAATAAATTCATGGTTTTTAAAGAAAAAAAGGAACAAGAAAAAGAGATTGGCAAACTCAGAGTTTTGTTATTTTCATAGATTTTAAGGTAATAAGGGACCATTAGCTCTTCTAAGTTAAGATATTAGCAGTATTCCATTCAGCTTTCTTTGCTTTGAAAACAGCAGCTACAGTTTTCAGAACTTCAGGTGTAACAATTGTGTCCCAGAGTGGTAGAACCACAAAGGTGGAAATACCATGAATGTCTAAAGAGCTTTCACTAGCATGGAATTGTTTCTATAGGGAAAAAGCTAAGATTATTCTAGTAGGTCACCTATGCTTCAATGTGCAAATATCTATTCCAGCTAATTAGACATTCAGAAAAATTTCTTCCCAGCCTAATCTAGGAACTATTAGAAACTATTCACACGAGACACAGCTAGCCAAATGTCTATAAAGGGAATAACCTTCTTCTGTTACTAAATCTGTTGAAAAACATCTGTCTATATCAGGAAAGATATCTGTTTCTTTCCTAGTTTATAAGTGTCTAAGAGCATGATAAGGCTGAAGATAGTTTGATTTATATTATTAAATAGAAAGAACACAAACAGCAATAATGTTTTTGTCATTAGGATGGGCCAGAAATTAATTTAGAAGACTCAGTTTGGAGACAGACAAGAAATTCTAGAACTTTATATTGTACATATGGAGAAAGTTTTCTATGGGGATATTTTTTTTTTGTCAAAATATAGAGCAATTTTGACAGCATCTAGATTTGCATCATTAAAGTCACAGATAATGATTTTGTTGGTTTCAGTGGAAATAAGCTCAGACCTGTTGTACTGCTACAGATGAAGTCTCAGACCTCCAGCACTAATCTAGGTGATGATTAAAGTGAATTAATGTACATCTGTATTTTTTATTCTGTCAAAATAGAAAATTAAATTAGGTCAGTTTAGAGAAAGGACATATATGTTATATTGCATATTGACACAGCAGTTGAGGCAAGCAATTCTTTAAAGAAGAGAATAAAGAGGTAAGTAATAATTTACAAAGAAAACTGACTCAGCCTTTTGTTCAGTACTTGAAAAGACTTTTTATATCTTGAAAAAGTTTTTTGTTTTTTTTCTTGTTGACTTTCTGAGTCTTGACATTAGCCAGGAGTGGAAAACAAAACCCACATAAGCAATTGGATTGCTTGAGTTGTTCATGAGCCAGACAGACCAGCAAATACTGACAATTTAAAAAAAAAAAAAAGCATTCCATTTCATTTTTAAGTTACTATATATTCCATTTAAATGTCCAAATGTTTGAAACTATAGCACATGAATATCCTCCTGCCCTTTTATTGCACTACTCATGAGATCTTCAGCTCAGCTCCTAAAACCTCTTCTTCATGAACTGAGTCTTGCTTACATTTGGGAAAAAAATGAGAAGATCGAGTAATTTCTTTGGTGTGACTGTCGAGACCTGCTGCTGTACATATAGAGGTCCTGTTGATCATTTTTCTGCATAGAATATAGAAGAGCACTCTTGTTTTCCTGTGGGTTTGGGGTTTTTTTGAGTATCTCTTCTTTCTATGTACTTTTTTTAGTATGTGGATTGATTATATCCTGAGTTCTTGTGCATGAGAAAAAAGGTACTAGATAATACAGAGCAGAAGGGAAAAAGATAGTACAGATCCCTTTCAGTCTGAGAGAGATACATGAGCCTTAAAATTTAACACATACTCTATTCATCTTGCCTCCACTCAGGATCTTACCGTAAGACAGATCAGTATTGAAAGCTAACTGAACAACAGGTTGGAGTACAAAGTTATCTTGTTTGTCTTAGCCTTAGCTAAACTTGGCTTCTTTGCTAGTACTGAGGAGTAACAAAGCAACAACACAGAGGAAGAGCTTGATTTAATGATGTTGGAATGATGAATGAGCAATTCATCCAAAGCTTCCTTTTGGTTGGGAGAACAGTCTCAGACCTGTGTGTGAACTACTCTCTGGGCAGCTGGATAATAGGTCAAGGCAATGTCATTCCCTTCCTGAGTTAGAAACAGTACTTTCTGTACTTACGAGAGATGAGTTCCTTCCAATGGAAGCAAGAAATGCCATACACATGAGTCAGCCTTGAGTGTCCAGGTGGTGCCATTACTCAGTTTTTGGACACTGTGCTACAGCATATTCATACCCTCATTCAAACACTTCACAGTTGTGTAAAAGGAAAACATCTTTTCACATTTTTCCCTTTGAATTTTTAAATTAAGGACATTAAAACAGGCACAGTGCTCCTAGTTTCTGAGCCAGAGACTATCCTATCAGTTTTAATTTCCCCTGCCATTTTTTCAGGTGTTCCTAAAGTGTGAGGAAGCAATAGATTAAAACAAACCAACCAAACAAAAAAGCTACAGAAGCATCTCTCTTACTGAAAGGCAATAAAACAGATTTCTGTCTCTTCAGTGTCAAAGTCTGCTTTGCAGCAAGTTTCCATGTTGACATCTTAGGCACAAAGTTTCTGAAATGAAACAGAACTTCAATAATCTACCTAGAGCTCAGCTGATGTGCATAACCATATCATTTTATTGTCATTGCTTAAAAAGAAATCAGAAACAGAAAACAGAATGTGATATTTTTTATTTTGGCAAGACAAATTTCTTGATTTCAGTATAGTTAAAGTCCTAGGAATCTGACCTATAGAACATACTTTAATTAATATTCTCCAATATGAAAAGTAATATAAATATATTATTTCTAGCTTAATAACTGTGGTGGGTTGACCTTGGTTGAATGCCAGGTGCCCACCATGCCATTCTATCACTCCCCCCGCCCTGCAGAACACGGGGGAGGGGAAGGGGGGGATAAGATGGAAAAAGAAAAAAAAAACAACTTGTGGGTCAAGATAAAGGCAGTTTAATAAAGCAAAAGCAAAGGCTGTGTGTGGAAGCAAAGGAAACCAAAATATTTATTCTCTACTTCCCATCAGCAGGCAATGTCCATCCACTTCCTGGGAAACAGGGCTTCAGTACGGGTAGCAGTTGTTCCGGAAGACAGACGTCACAATAATGAATGCCCCTGCCTCCTCCTTTCTTCTAGCTTTTATTGCTGAGCTGACGTCATATGGTATGGAATATCCCTTTGGTCAGTTTGGGTCAGCTGTCCTGGCTATGTCATCTCCCAAGATCTTGCCCACCTCCAGCCTACTGGCCTTTGGGGGTGAGGAGAGGGAATGCTGGAGAGACAGCCTTGATGCTGTGCGAGTGCTGCTCAGCAGTAGCCAAAACACTGGTGTGCTATCAACACCCTTCTAGCTACCAATACGAAGTACAACACTATGAAGGCTGCTATGGGGAAAATTAACTCCATCTCAGGCAGACACAACACAATAACAAATAGAGCACAGCATCAGTATCATTATCTCCATACCAGACAATCTCTTGCCTAACTGCAAATGGGAAAATAATTTCTTCATGGTCACTGGATGGAATTAAATCTCAATGAAAAATCTAAAATTTCTATGAGCAAGTTCTGGATGGGCTATTAAGTGTACTGGGTGTTACTAACCCTTTCAAATTCCTTCTAAATTATTCACATAACCCTCTTATAACAGTTTTCCAGTTGTTGCTATGATGGGTAAATGTTTTTTAATTGTTGCTATACAGTGGGCTCTTGTACATCACATGTATTTACTATAGCAAGCCTGAAGAAGAAAACTCATCATTTTCTGATAGATGGTGGTAATTCTTACTCTCTTATTGGCTATCCCTAACACTGTCACTTCCAATGTCTATTAACTCTGTGAAAAGGTGATGGTTCGCTGTGTGATTGCTTTGCTCATATTACTAAAAATACTGAAGACTCCCCATTCTGGTAGAATGTTCTGTTACCCTCCAATACATATGCTTTAACTCCAGCTCTCAGCTGTCTGCCGTACTTTATCCATCTTGAAAAAGTAATTTCCCAGTTCCTGAAGAAAAGTTTAGACAATGATTCATCATGTAAAACTTTGAAAAAATCTCCATAATCATACAGCTACATTAAATTTACTGGTTCACCTTGATCTAAACTGTTATTTCACTAAAAAAGCATTGGAAGGAAAGACCTAGCATATTGCTGAAAAATGAAAAACAAATGAAGGAACATTTCTGTCTATGTTTTGGGCTTTAGAGATCCAGATGAGACTCTCTAAGCCTAGAAAATAATCAGGATGCTTAAGGATTCAGAACAAATTTTCTAAATGGAAAAATCCAGATGATATTTATATCTGGCTGTAAAAAGCATGCAAAAGCATGCATCATTAAAGATACTAAAAAAAATAAAAATCATCAAAACAGATTTCTGAGTTGGCATGGATTCAGGATAGAGAGGAGTAAATTCATTAAGGGACAAACCATAGTTGTGACTGAAGGGAAAAAATAAGAAAACTTAATTAATTTTTTACAGCTACTTTCTGCTATTTTACTGGAGAACTTGTTTAATGTTTACTGTTTTGTGCATTTTGTTTTCCAATCCTCTTTGGGCAACAGCTTTCTTGTATTCTAACCCCACACAGTAGCTAAAAGAAGACACTTCGGCTCCTTCACTTGGAAACCCTCAGATCTCTTGCAGTATAAACAAACTATTACCAATTACAAACTTAACCTCTTATGTTAAAAAAAGTCTGCAACATGTATATGCCTTCCCCCCCCTCCGTGAAATTTCAACACCCACAGTGCTATGTTTCTAAATCAAATAAGCAGCCTTTTGACCCACTGGAGATTTTGCATGGTAAGAAGTAATGATTACTAGTGTTCTCATTTTCTTTAGAAGTACTTCAAGGAGTGCTGAGTTACTTTTTGCTGTGATGTGCATTATGCTTGTGAGGAAAAGTAGCATAAGAAATGACTACACCCACATTTGAAAAGGTACTTGTGATTATGAAGAAGACAGTGAAGAGTATTGGGCTGAATATTAATTACATTTTTGTAAACAACTACATTGTGACACAATGTAATACATCTTTGCGTTGCACCCACTAAGGCTGCACTGTAACTACACTTTATACTTTTAAGAGTCTGGAATTCTCTAGACAGTAAAAAAGGCTTCTGTCATCTTTTCTTATTCTATAGCTGGAAAGCAAGCCAGGAGGCTTGTGTCACATTTGTTGAGTTGTTGGCAAGAGTACTACCAGTGATACCATAAATTCTACAAATATATTCTAGTACCTCAGCAGGCAGCACCACTGAAGATATTAATTATGTTTTTCTTACAATACTTTCCTCAAAATCTTAAAAAGCTGTAGAACAAAAAAGGAAGGAGTGAAGAGAACAGAGCACAGTTTAATGTCTGAAACACAATGGTTAATTTTTATTTCAGATTTCCTTTCTTGGTTTCCGTACACTGCAAAATTGCATGCTCTCTTCTTGTGCAGTCATAAGTGCTTTGATGCAGTGCATGTGTGTGGGGTGTGTGTATATATAAAAAATGTTATAATATTATTATTATTCCTTGTTTCACAAAACCTTTATTATCATCTTTTAAATAGTTAATCTTCAATAAATACAATTTCAATAATCCAATGGTAATTATTTTGCCTACCATACCTGATGTAATAAAACCTAAATTAAGCAGGGAGACAGTTAAAACATTTAAGCATTTGATTGCTTTCAAACGTCCTGTAGTTACTGCAGATACTGCATTAGAGCTAAGAAAATTTACCACATGGAATCTGAAGCGCATTCATCCATTTCTTGCATCAGTCCTCAGTGTTTCGGACTGTCTTCCTTGTGAGGTGGGATATGAACAGAGCTCTGTCAGTTCTTGAGATTTAACATGCTATATCAAGGTTAGTGACCAATAACATCACTCTAAGGCTTTTCTCCCCAAAGATGTGTGTAAGATGAAGGGCTAAAATGTTTAAAAAGTTGTCATCCCAATGGGTGTCCTTTCAGCCCAGATCTAGGTAGTAACACATGCCCCTAAGATACTAACCACCATGATTTTCTGGGGAGTTTTGAAAGAGGCAGTAGCGATGACTCATGTGACAGACTGACACACAGTCAACTCACTAAGTTCCTGAAAGCTACAGGCGCCACCTCAAATTTAGAGACAAATCCTGTTTGTTCTATGAGGTTATCTTCCCTAGGGACTAAATTTAAGTTAGAACATAGGCTTGAAGAGCTGTGTTACCTAACCTGATGTAAAACATTCTCTGTAGATAGGTAATACTGTAAACAACATGATCTTACCTCATTTATTGTGGTCAGCTGACAAAATACTGGAATTTAGGCAACTCAATAGATTATTTAGTTAAATCTCATACTCTAAGACAGGTAGCTGTATCTATATTCAGTTCAGCTAGGGTGTTTCCTTACCTTCCTGATACAGCCTTACTCATGTGTTTTTAAAAATGCCTCCTGAGAGGGGTTTCTGAAGTCTAACCTAACCTTCTCTTCAATTTAAGCTCCTATTTCTCAGCTTCTCAACCATAGATATGACAAACAGATTAAGCTCCTTTTCATACTTGAAGACTGTTATCATATCTCTCTCTGGAATTCTCTGGAATAACGAAGCTCAGTACATCCAGTCACTGAGCTTCGCCATTTTCTCTCAATTATCTTCAACTAGGTCCAAAGTCATAATAATCAGTGCACACATTGCTTACATTCCTAAAATGCTAAAATAATAGAATATTTTGAAGACAAGTAAGTCCCAAATGGCTTTAGGAACCTCATTCATCTTCTCTTTTTGCCTTGACTCTTATATGGCAGAACGCCATGCAGTGCCATACATTCTGTTACTGGCCATTCCCATACCTTGACACTATGCTCAACAGTCATTATAACCTTAGGAGATGAATAAGTTTACAGACTGCAAAAATCAGCTTCTGTCATGTAACTGAAGGAAGCAAATCTCAGAATTGATGGCCCACAAAACTGCACTTCCATCAGTGTCTTCCGAGTCTATTCTGGAAACAGCTTATCCTAGCTAATAGTAGTTATAAGGAAAGAATGCCTTGAAGCCACCTATGCTCTAAGCTACAGGAAAGGTATATCCACACAACATAGGGCCGATTGAGTAGTGTTAGCAAATAGTATAGTAAACAAATAATTTCTGTAGTGAATGTCAAATAAATAAATTATTTGCTAACAAATGCCTTCATTATTCCTCCATCCTCAGAGATACTGGCATAATATTCAGCTGTTACAGTACTTGTGGTATTTAAATGAAAAATGCTCAGAATAAAATATTTATGAATACATATACATATATATTCCTTTATTTGATCAGCTTTGAAGGACATTTGTTGCCGTCCATGCCCAATGCAACTGACATGAATAGGATAAATTTTATACTGGCATAAATCCACTGAGTCTGCAACAGGCTGAGCTTTGGCCCTTTGTTATTATTTAATGGGAAAATAAACATTCACAGTTGAATTTGTGAAAGGAGATGATAAGAGGGTTGTACAGGTCAGTTTCTTATTAATGAAATAGAGACCCTTTCAACTCTGAGCTCCTCAGATGAATCTGAAGCAGGTCAGAAGTAACCAAAAGTCATTAACATCTGACAGCTGGGTGATGGCCTGTGTAAAATGAGTTGGTGCTCTCAGCCCAGTACATAAAACATCAGCATAATTGGTGTTAATTTGCACCCCTGTTGGCAGTCGTAGCACAGAGGCCAGAGATTGAATGGGCATGAAAATTAAACTATCCTGTCAGCCATGAAGGTTCTTTCAGGTCAGGATTGAAGTGCATTAACAGGATACTATAGAGGAATTTCCACTGTCAGTGCTGGAGCTGTAGCTGTTTGGTGAATAACCCAGACTTTCTGATTAAATTCAGTAATACTATGCGTTCCCCAGACATTACAAACACCGAGGGTTTTTCTTCTACTTTGTTTGTTTGTTTGTTTGTTTATTTGAGAGAGAGAGAAAATAAATTTACATCAGAAATACAATGACGGCAAGAACCAAGGAGATCAACAGCTTACCTCCACATCAAGTGCAAATTGTTGTATCAGTGTCAGGTTCTGTGGAGAATTACTAATGTATTTTTGCAACTGAGAAGCCATGAATGGTACTTTGTACATGTGTGTTGATGGCAAAAGAATTGACCATGTGGATAATTATCCTTAGGTATGTCATGGCCCAGTGTTAACTTCTACTATTACTCTTTATTTTGGATTACCAATCTGATAGCGATACAATTTGCAGTCTTTTTCAATCTAATGCAATCAATATTTAACACCAGGCATGGCTGTTCCTTTCATTCCTGGTTGCACATGAGAATAAAGTTTGCAATTAAATTGGAAAGGCATGAAGATATTGAAAAGATGAATGCCTTCACATCGCCAACTGGCAGAAAAGCTGGCTGGGGAGGTTTGAGAAAATTCTGCAGTTATGTGGCTCTATACTAAGGAAGACGAGATTCAGAAATGCAGAGTGGGTAAGTAACACTTCAAATTATATTTCCGTGGGTATGCTCACCACTTGTCAAGTCTAGCAGATACCCACAAGAAATAAAATAAATCCTCTGAAGATTTAATCATAAGTTTAGATTTGCTTTGGTCTAAAAGGAAGGCAGTCCTGAGTGAGCTGCAAAGTTAAGTAATGCGGATGTGGCTTTCATGTGCAAATTTCTTTTGACTCAGTGAAACAACAGCTCCCAGAGTCTGGACTGATGTCCACACAACCAGGACTGCATGAGAATGCAAATGACTTCGTTAGAGGCCAAGTCTCCGTGCACCAATGAGCTGTACAGGACACTTGCAGTGATACCAGCTTTGTGTGCAGCTTTCTTGCTGTTTCTGTTTCCTGTCTGAAAATAAGTGGCATCTTATCCGTTGCTAAGCAGTAGGAAAGGGGTCCAGTGTAGCAGGGGAAGCAAAACTTCTCTTTTCGTTAGTGTATTCCTTTCACCCTGACAACTGATAACTTTCATATTACATTTTTCTTCCATCATCTTGTATTTCATAACAGTGACCTCAAAATGAGTCTGAATTCTGTTCAGCCTGCTGTATTGCTGAACTCGTTGAATGTACATAGCAAGCAATATATTCATTGACAATAGTAATAAAAAAGATCAGTTATTTTCAGTTAAGTGTAGCACAATCTTTTATAGGAAATATTAAACGAAAATATAAAGAGCAAAGACAGTTCTTTATGTATGTTTTTACCCTTCTAGCTCAGAGATCAGTACCTCCGTACTGTGAAGAGAATTCCAGATAAGCACTCCAAGCTTTTGTTTGGCTTGAGGGACAGGCTCACAAGTCTTTTTAATTATGCCACACAAGTAGAGCACTTTAACAGATTGGGTTAAGAGTACATCCTGCAGAGCTTCTTAGCAGTTCCTGTAGCTAAAGATCTTTTTAGGTGAGGTGGGAAATGTGAATTTGTATCACACCACTGAGTAATTGAATTTGGATTACTCGAAGTATACCTGTGGGCTGTCATCCCCAAAAGGTTTTATCCCCTCCTAGGGAGATTTTAGGCACTTTGCACAATCCGCGACTTGTGGACAGCAGGTACGTTGACAGTGTATTGTAAACCTGGTTCAGAATCCCAGATTCAAGGCCAAGCCTACACCCCATTTGAATGACTGAAATCTTCAAGTCCATGCCTCACTCCTTCCTCCTCTGAGCTACAAGATCTGTGGGACATTCAAGGAGTAGTGCAGTGAAGCATAGACAGGCAACTAATTGTTCTTTTCAACTCTCAAACAGAAGGAGGCATTTTCCCATAGTGCAGATGCTTAGACAGAGCTAAGAAACAGTCCTTACATGAGAATTTGTAGCCAAGTTCTGAAGATGATTCCCTTTTCTGGTTACTGATCATTCAGAAACCCTCTCTCAGACACATAGCTTTACCCTTGTACCAGATGCAGAGCTTTAGCTCTGGATTTTGCTGTAGGTGTTGTCTGACTCCTTTTGTAAATATGTCCTTTTGACCATACAAATGCATTGCTTTATCAACTGTAGCTTTTACGTGTTTGAATGCAAGAGGAAGAGACCAGATATGCTGTTTGGCTAAAATACTGTTTCTTAAGATTCTAAAAATGAAAAGAAAATCCATAAATATTTCTCTCCTAAGGACATTCTCATGTTTCTGCTGAGAAAGATTACACCTAGAAGAAGAAATTAAAATACAGAGTAAAAGGAAGATCCCTCAAAAAATTAGTTTCTTCATCCTACACAATTAGACAACTAATATCAACATCTGCAATGCACAGGCGCATGTAGATGTTTGAGGGCCATTAGGCACTGAGCATTTCCTCGAATGTATCACAATTACATGATCACCGGTCCCAAGTAATTTTGTGCCTATCCATCATGAAGATTTATTAGTCCTTAACATTTCTCATTGTTTACTGGTGACAGGAGTGCTTGGTGCTTGAAGGTGATCTGACACTCCTCTGGTTGCTGGTATTGTACATTCCTTTCCATAAGAAAATGACATATGGAAGCCTAGTACCAAACACCAGTATCACCTAGCACCAAACACCTAGTATCAAACACCAGCCCCTAGAAATACCTCTAGGGATTACAGGCCCCTGGCTGCCTTCCCACATCTCATGATAAGCACACAGCTATTTTATATTCCATTACCCTGATGTCCCTGTGCTTGAGCATATGCTGTTGTCTGTCTTGGGCATATATCCAGACAGAGTGCCTGCAGGCTGTATTCTCCTATAATCCATTGTATGTTCTGAGAAATCATATGATCCCATTGGTTTTTCAGATACCACAGTTTTAAGATGTCAAAATTGACCTCGTGTCATGTTTCTCTTTTGCTTTTTTCTGTTAAGGCTGTCCTAGATCTTCAGGTTCAAGTATGATTGAGTGCAGCAGTATGCTTCTGTCACAAAAGGAACAGATTTTCTCAGATCAGACACAGTATTATATAGGTCCTACATATTTCTAGGCTGTGCAAATTAAATTTTAAAATATACTGTTCCATCACCCCAAGAGTTGAATTCAAATTTTTGTAGCTGGAAACTCAAGGCAGTTCTGATATATGCAATAAAACTGTCCATCACTTCAGACCTCTTGGCAAACATTTTCTTCAGATATGCTATACTCAGTGTACCAATTTGTACTTCTAGGCACAGCTCAGAAAAAGAAGGGATGCATAAGCCACAGCAACCCAGGAGTAGAGCTCCCTCCTATGAGTCTCTTTCCACCTGTATCCACAGTGTAATCTGCTGGGCCAAAGCAAGGGTATGTCCTCTTACCTCTGCTACCTACTGGACTGTACCAGAAAGGAGAACAGTCTAAGGTCAGGACACCACCCACAGTTCCACAAGTAAGGACCAGATATCAAAATCCAGTCCTACGTTATTACCAAAAGATGTCCAATATTTCTTATAGTTTCAATGGTTTGTACCTTTACCAGATGTTTACTCTTTGGAACAACATCTGAGGCTGAGTTCTTGAAGGTCTTCTCCAACAACAGCAATTCAGCTGGTTTGAGAGTCAAATAAAAGAACAAAATAACAGTTTTGCAGCTATTTTTAAAAAATGTGGAAAAATAGGAACAAAATTATGTGTAGTTATGTAATTAAAGATGGCATCATCATCACCACCATCCATGCACTCAAGGGAGCCTATATAAGGCTGCACATTGGATATTAATTTCGGTATTTTCTATGTTATATTTTTTACTTTTTAACGTCTTTCAACAAAGCTTTCTGTAATTGTATGCTTTTGAGGATGTGTTTACATGTGTATTTTTAAACTGCTAGGAGTGGTATTTAATGTATTTCCCTGGAACTTCTAAGTCCTGTTTCTTTTTGTGAGGAAGAATATTTTTACTCCTTCATAGCAGGAAATTTTCAGCCCAGCAAAGGAATTTTAAGACCCTTGGACCAATTTTACAGTCTATATGAAAAATTTATTTTATAAAATTCTTATTAAAGTCTATTCCCAAAACTAAGAAAGAGCCACAGAAGTTTGTCTCCAGTATTACACTAAGCTTCAGATACAATTTCTTAGTGGAAAGTTTCTTAGCTTAATGAAGTAAGAAATCAAATACATGAAAAATCCTGAAGTGAATTTTCATTTACAAAGACACAAATAACTTCAGAAAATTTTCAGAAACGTTCTTCTGAGATCTTCTTATATGTCAAGCATCCAGTGGTCACTAGGGGACTTGTATGTGAAATGGGTTAGAGTAGACTTTTAATAAATTCCTTTGTATTAAAAAAACCCAAAACCATACCAACAAAAAAACATGACAAGAAAAGCACAACAAGAAAAAAAAATGATCCAGCTCTCATAAGTTTATAATCCAGCAGGATTTTGTCATTTTCTCCAGCAAACGGCACAGGACTGAGTGAAGATGAAAAATTAACTGTAATTAGACTCCATATATTGGCTTATGGTGGGAACACTGAAATGTTGTCAAACCATACACCTATACTATCTCCTATACCTGAGATACTCAGGGATGTCAAGGCATTATAGTCATTACTGCAGTGTTAAAGATTTTTCTCTACCTTGGTTATATAGCGAGATAAAACTTGACAGACCTGAACAGTAATTGATTTGATGGGCTTTTAATTCCCTTGTACTCAGAATCACAAAAGATATCATAGCATGTAGTCCATAGAGCCTTCCACCCTCCCTTCAAAACCCCCTGGTGCCTTGTGGTTGTGTTTCAGGGTAGGGTAAATTTGTGCATGTTATTTTCACATCCCATGAATAATCAGAGTTCAGTCTGTAGAGCTGGCATGATTACAGCTTTCTTGAGCAAAAAGCAGCACTTTGAGTTGCTGCCTATAGAAGAATAGGGCAGACAGGAATCTCATGACGTTCAAAAAGGAGAAGTGAACTGTCCTGCAGGAGTGGAGGAGATATTCAAAAGCTGTCTGGACACAGGCCTGGGCAACTGGGCCTAGGTGGCCTTGCTTGAGTGGTGGAGTTGGACCAGATGAGCTCCAGAGGTTCCTTCCAAACTCAACCCAGCTGTGATTCAGTGAGTCTAGGCTTAGTTTTTTAATAAGTGCAATTTGTGGTAATGTCTACACAAATCAAGCTTTGATACAGGCCCACGCTAAAAATACAATATAGATTCTCACAGTGAGAAATGTAGTGTCCAGAATCTTGTAGGATTTGCTTCTACAGCAATAATTCCACTAACTTTTCAAGGAGAGAAAATTTTTGTACCCAGATGAGGGAAGGGTACTCTTGATGAAAGTTTACCTCCAGCCACATGTAACAAATTGAAAGAAAGAAAAGTTGAATGAATCTAAGATGAAAGGCAAATCAAGGCTTTAAAAAGACAGTAAAATAATAGAAAGACTCCTTTCCTTTTAGTAAATAATAACATAAGATAAAAATCAAAATACTGAGAAAACTTGGAAACACTATGTCATATTTTTAATCCAAATGTTTTCCTTAGTGTATTAAAAAATCACAGTGAGAAAGAACAGTAAAGCAATTGTCAACCTGCAGGGAATCCAGGGTATCCTGAACGAAGATGACAGTGTTTTTTCCTGTAACTGTTAAACAAGAACAGGTCATAAATTGTTTCAGATGTCTCTGACAAGTCAAGAACTGGTTTACAACACCTATTTAAGGACATTGCATTCAGTAAAAAAAATCCCAACGTTCTTGTTAAATTTACAGCTTATCACATTTTCTTATGGGTGCTAGTTGCAGGACATCCTCTCCAGCAGTTAGATGTGTCTTTATTATCTGAAACAGGGATTTGCATTTGGCACAGACCATGTGTCTATGTTTAATGTTGCATAACTTAATAGTAGCTCTTGTTTCTTAAAAGAAACTTATTTTGTTTCCATTTCTTTTCATTTCAGGGACCAAAAATTTACCATCAGTTCTCAAAATTTCAGAAATTACTACTGTGTGTGGCAGCAAGTACTCCACACTGAGGTCATGACAAATTGTTTTTCTAGCTTGATTGTAAACTTTTGGGGAAAGGAATGTGTATTTGTGAAGTGCCTACCACAATGCTGTGGTTTGACCCCAGCCAGCAACTAAGCACCACATACCTGCTCACTCACTTGCCCTCCACCCAGTGTGATGGGGGAGACAATCAGAAGGAAAAAGGTAAAACTCATGGGCTGAGATAAGAACAGTTTAATAGGACAGAAAAGGAAGAAACTGATAATTATAATAATAACAATAATAAAATGACAATAATAATAATAATAAAAGAATTGGAATATACAAAACAAGTGATGCACAATGCAATTGCTCACCACTCACCAACTGATACCATTAGTTCCCGAGCAGTGGGAACTCCCAGGACAACTCCCCCCAGTTTATATACTGGGCATAATGTCACATGGTATGAAATATCCCTTTGGCCAGTTTGGGTCAGCTGTCCTGGTTGCGCCCCCTCCCAACCTCTTGTGCCCCTCCAGCCTTCTTGCTGGCTGGGCATGAGAAACTGAAAAATCCTTGACTTAGTCTAAACACTACCTAGCAACAACTGAAAACACGAGTGTATTATCAACATTCTTCTCATACTGAACCCAAAACACAACAGTATACCAGCTACTAGAAAGAAAACTAATTCTATCCCAGCCAAAACCAGGACACACAAAGACTCCTTTCCAAACATTGGCCTTTACTTACAGAGCTCCAGCAATGCAGTAGTAGAAATTGTGCTGGTTTAGCTCTGTAGAGCAACTGTTTCATCCTTCTTTTGTTTCACTCTCTATTAAACCCTGTAAGCATGCTTCTTTTGTGTTAATTTCTTAAATATAATGCTTTGCCAAGTTTTTTGGTATAAAGTGCACGGAAAGACTCATTAAGCAGGTAGCATAGGATTTCTTCAGGGGATGGTTATGCTTGAATGACATAAAATTAAAGCATTTCATTCTTTTTATTTTTTAGATAAAACAAATCTTGTCCATTTGTTTCCTGCTGTCCTGCAGAATATATAAGTTTCTGGCAGGAAATGAAAGCCCAAACCATTTTGTTATGAAAACTATTAATTTTCAGCCAAACTATGAACATTCAGAAATGCCATTATGTGACCTCCAGGGAACCCTAGGTTGGAATCTCGTGCTTCATTCTTTTTTACAGTCTGGATTTCATGGTAAGATACAAAGACCTCCCAAGATGTATCTTGAATCTACACAGAGTACACACGATGCATTGTGTCTTTTCCAGCTAGCCACCTGCAGCCACAGAATGTTATGGTCACACAAGTAAATCAAATTATTTCAGATGAGACATTAGACTGTTAATATAACACTAGATTTTCTATTTGGGACTGCTCAGTTGTCTCCCTAAAAAAAAAAAACCAAACAAAACCAAAATCAAACCAAACCAAAAAAACCCAAACCAAAAAAACCAACATAGAAGATACTTAGAAAAAAATTACACTGAATCAAAGACAATTTCCAGTGTAGAAATTCCTTGTAGAAGGAAAGATTTCCCACTAGAAAACATGTAATATTTTCCACATTCTTTTCCAAGTACGATGAAGGATCATATTCCCAGGCTACTCTTTGCATAGATTCATAAGAATACGTTAAGAAAAAAATAGTGTTTTCCACTTACAGTAGTCCCTTTGACTTAGCCTTAAGGGGCTGAGTATAGAACTGCCAATATTTGGGAATCTGAGGAACAAAAAACCTAGGAGGATTGTCTGAATATTTGATATTAACTTCAGGCCTAATTTTGTTGCCTTTCTACCAATAGTTCCAGGAGTCAATAGTTCTCTGAAAACAGTTAAAATATGCCTACTTACCAGGGATTTATACAATAGAATTGCACAGATAATTTCTATTTTTCAGATGGAAAATGGCCTATCTTATAAACCCAAAATTTCCTCCAGAAAATTTTTAAATCAAAGTAAACAAATATCTTTTCATTGCAGGAGTGGCAGCTTTCTTGATTCTATTCATTATTACTATGCAGGGAGCAGCTTCCAACCCACCTTACCACCATGTCAGAGGCTTTTGGCACATGTAAATCTTTTGGCTGCAGGGACAAAAAGCCTTCCAGGCAGATTACTGAGAGGCAAAAAAAACTGGGTAAGCATTCATTAAATGGAGTTTTTTGGAAAACTCCTTTTTGGGGAAAAAAAAATCGTATACTTTTGCCACTTGTTCTGTTTGCTGTGGGAGAAGTAGGGAAAGCCTGAACTTCTATGTATGGATGTACATTTTGCAGCTCCACTTTCAGTTCTGATAAGCATATATATATATTTGTTAGAATACATTTATATAAAACAAATACATATAAATGCATGCATTTGTATAAACATGTTTAAATGCATGTATTTGTTATACAAGTATATATCTGTTACAACAATAACTTCCCTCAGCTTACAAATATGCTTCTGACATTAATAAACTCAGTTTACAGTGTGCTTAGTATGGAAAAATGTTTAAATCACCACATTTTAATTCTCCATTAGATTTCAAATCTGTCTCCTCTTCTCATGCATTTCCACCTCACACAGCTGCTCAGTGTTTTAATAATTATTCACAATCAATAAAGAACCACGCTATTGTATTTTAAGGAAAACAGGTACATTTATACATGCATTATTTAGTTTTCACATAACATAGAAGAATATTTATGCTACTTAAGCTCTTCTCACCATTCATTTTCTATCTGGTGGTCTTGAGCTACTGTTAGATTTCCATGTTTAAAGAAGCCATGTTATAATTTTGGATGGATCTTAAAATAAATGTCAAAAACATTTTCCTGTGCTGAAACCTTCCTCAAAAGATTTATAAGTAACAAGAAAACCAGAAATAGGAACTGCACTCCATTAAAAACCTGGTGGTTTTGTATGCAGTATGGAGCTCTATTCACTGTAATGTTATTAAATTTTCATACATTAAATTATAGTTGCTGGTTATAGTAATCTAATTGTTGTATTTCTATGAATATAAAATGGTCTGTTACAAGCAAGTTTTATTTGCAATAGTAACAGTATAAAAATAATGTTTTTTTCTTATTTCTAGTTTTGATGTTTGTAAATTGTTTACAGAGAGCTAATAGATTCATCCAGTTCTTTCTAGAACCAAAGACAAGGCTGAGTTACAACAGAAGTGATCTCTCCATGTGTGCATGCCCAGTATCTTTTGTTCTTTAAATCCTTACAACATATATCTACATCCTGATTTTTCAAAGTGTTGTACAAATTGGTATGGCTGACCAGCATCACTAACCATTGCAGCATGGGTAAATTGGCATAAACTTTGCATGTAGCCCAATAAGGTTTGTTTAAAGCAGTTGTGATGGGAGCGTAAAAATAGTTTTCAATAACATCAGTTTTTAAAAGGCAGATATAGGTTTTCAGAAGCCAAACAATTAAACTTCTTTTGCATTTTTTATCATAATTTTTAGAAAAAAAAAAAAAAATTAAACACAAATAATCAATTCTAATCAGTTTATAAATAGCTTATAGTTTGAAAACTTGCTACAATAATCAATGCATTCAAATACAAGAATATGCAAATGAGAGGCAGAGCTAAATTTGTAGCACGCAGGCCAATTTAACACTTGTGTAAATCTTGCATGACAAAATTCCGCTTGACTTCATTATGGTATGGTCTTCTGGTAATCAGATTAGTTTTATTGTTTGTACTAAGATATCTGACTAACTTAATGAAAAATTTGTTAAATTTGGAGCTTATGCTTTCTGATCAACAATACATGAAATACTTTGCTCTATTTTAGATATTCATTGATTACTATCGCAAATTTTCTCTATGCTTCATGCAGCAAAATTGTCTAAGAAACTTAAAAATTGAAAGTCTATGTATTCTACTGCAGAAGTTATGCATAAATTAGCATTTTCTCTGAGACTAATAGCAGTAGATGAGCTAATATTTGTATGTATTACCTCATAAAGTACTCTAAAGGTGTTTGAAAAACGCTTTAAGAATCGTATCTACTCAATCAGTATTTCAGAATCACTCAACCCATCAATGAAATGCCACCTCTGCAATGGAATGGAGCAGTGGTTTAACAGAACACAACAATATTTTATAACGGCTCTTCTTGCATTTACATTTATCTTCTAGAAATGGATGAAATATTATATGATGGAACTAAGTGCTCCTATGCAATAATGCTGAGTTCAGCATCAACCAGAGCAGGAAATAGTTAAGCTCTTGTATTTATGTATCCTAAGGTTCTAACTTGTCAGGCACCAGGCATAATAGTTAGTTTTTTGCCTGCCTTAAAATATTTAAATTGGGGAATGGGTATTAATTAAAAACAAGAAAAATGCAAAGGAGAAAAAAAAAGAAAAAAACAAAGGAACACGGTTGGCAGAAGCCAGGCTTCAATTAATAAAGTACAGACTCTCCTGAGTGTTATATTTGCACTGAATTGAAAGGATTCTAATATCCTATAGCTGAATATTTACTTATTTTTATATGTATTACTTTGAATTTACAAGGGAGGTGTCACTGTTATAAATGATCCTTTTCTTGTTTTGGGTCCTGCTAAGTAATGAAACTACCTTGATAAGTAGCAGTCCATTGTTAGAATTATTGTTGCATTCTAACAGTGAATTTTGACTTCAAGTGATGAATAGGTTCAAGTAGATAAGATATGGAAGAACTTCCTGATTTACTATTTGGGAAGACAGCATCATAACTGACAAAGATCTTCAGATGCAAGCTGCCATAAATATTCATAGGTAATGAATTTTTAGTGTCACATTTTACTACTCTTTTTGATGAAGTTTTTCATATTGTGTTTATGAAATAAAATTACTGATACATCCCTTGCTCTTAATTTGACTTGACAGAACAGTCTTTTTCAGAGTGAGTTTCACATTTCTTTCTGTGAAAGAAGACACTGTACTGGTTCTTTCCAGGGTTTCTAAGAAATGGAAATGGCCATAACAAGCTCAAGGCAACAAAGCAGATAAAATGCAGGTATCTCACCCATGGTCTTTCATGTCTGTGACTCAGGCTGTCTTATTGCTTCTCTTTTTCATCTATGAATGGCGCTGCCTGTTAACATGATGCTACAGTGCTACCTGTTTGCTGTTGCTTTATTTATGGGTAGCTTGTAATTGCTTAGATACCCCAGCCAAGACTAGGACATTAGGAGATCTATAAAAATGTTAAGTACAAGTAATCTTCTTTTCCATTGTGCACTTTGAACTTAGAAGAGGGGCTCACAGTGAACAGCAAAAACTGTCACTATATTGTCTTAGCAAGCGAACCAGAATACCTATAAGGGTGCGCATTTTTTAGTGTGAAACAACAATCTTTTCCTGCTTTTAGTGACAAAACCTGTAAAGACCACTCCATCTTCCTTTCACCAGGATTCCAAAGGTTTATTAACATTTTGAAAGCCAAGAAATTCCATTCATTCATTAAAATCATGAAGTTCCATGTATGGACATGTTCTAAGATTTAAAATGTGCAGGCAGTTTGATATTCTTAAAGATAACAGAAATATTAAAGATGTCTTTAATCAATCCATTAAAGAAAAAAGAAAACAAAATTCTTTTCTCCAGTAGGCAGGAGGTATTTTTTTCTTCTTTCCTTCAGCATTGGTGATAATTAAGTAATGTCTGCATGTTTATGCAAGTATTAGGAGAAAGGAGGAGGAGGAAGAGAGAGCTCATTTAGAACAATTCCAGACTTCAAAACTGACAAAAGCAAATATTAGCATAATATTAGTAATACTACTACTAATAACAATAATGTGTTTGTTTGTTCTTCCTATCTAGGGTATCATCTAAAATATGTTAAATCTCTGTCTGTTTACTCAAGGAGAAACATTACCTCATTTGTGATTGTCTCCAAATGGAGGGAAGGGTGGAGGAGGGGAAAAGCTGTTCTCCAAATGCAGCCATTTGAATATCCATGTGTTGAGACTTACCACGTTCTTGTACTTTTAAACTGTTCCTACATACATACCTACATATTACAATGGAGAAAAAATTCTTAAAATAAGAAACTGATTTTTAAACTATGGTGTGTTTTTTTCCTGTGTGAATCTGGCTTTTAAAGTTTAGGAGCTGTAATGCCTGAAGTTTGAAAGGAAAAATAGATTGTTTCTGTGGGCTGTCACAGTTTCATATTTACGGTGGCATATCACTTTACTACTCCTGCTGACGGCCCACCTGTCTCCACTGCTCTGAATCGACACTTCAGGACTCAGCACCTACTGTTAGCCACTGAGAAACACTCCCTAAGGCAGGAAAGAGGCAGCAAGCCAAAAGCAACATTCACAGCCAGTTAATGAATGCAGAAATTAAAACAAACAAAAAAAATACCCTGGAAACCATTTCCAGAAAAGCAACCAAATCATATGATAAAGAGTAAAAGGTAGAGTTAAAATATAGATGGCTAGAAAGAACAGAAACAAAATTATTTTATATGGCACCAGATTAGTTCTCTGTCCTGTTATGTATTGAATGGTTTATTGTCTTATTCTTATCTCACACTAGCCTAGCTGATGCCCTTAGTCTTAATTTAAACTGTATTGAATGGAAAACAATCCTTCAACTTTGAATTTCTTTGTGAACATCAGATGGAACATTAGAAAGACAACTCTTGTATGAAATTTTTACCCAGCAGTTGAAGGTGCTTTTGAGGTTTGTAACTTCTAATCTTGTCACTTTCTCCTATAAAGTGATACCCTTAGATAAAAAAGAAAGAAAAAAAAATGAAATCATTATCTTCTAAAGGGGTTTTAAAGCACAATCTGATTTAGCCCAGGTGTATGACCTGACACCCTGACTTTTGAAGCAGCTCAAAAGATTTCTTTTGATTTCAGCAGGACTTTGTAAGCTATCAGCACACTACAGAATTCTAACATTACCTGAATGGTAGGGGAAAAAAATCATGTTTATAACATTCTTGGCTCAACAGGAGCTGAGAGTTATTCACTCTCAGGCTGATTGGAAGTATTTTGCTTTCCTCCCAGCTCCTGCTGAGCTAGAATGCAGTGGGAGCTAGAAGCCATTGTCTGTGGCAGGAAGGGTATTTCAGCTTTTGCTGGTTTTGAAGCTTCTCTTGAGCTCCAGAGAAGATATTTCACTTGTGAGGGATGAGTACATCTTCATCTTGATGAGTTCTGCACTCAGTGGAACCTGTGAACTAGAGCTTGCAGATTCACACCTGACTGGTGGCTGCCAACATGTTTCAGGATTTATCGAGTTCAGGCTCTTGGGAGTCAGACTCTCCTGGTCCCTGCAAAATTTATGAAAATCACTTTTCTTCAGTGACCATCTTGTCTAACTTCTGCTGGGAAGAAAAGCTCAGCTGCTGCTAGGAGCTAGACTGCCTTCAGAAGTCAAGCAGAAATTCAGCTGGAGCAATACATCTTACTGATTTGCTGATGATATGCAAATTCAGTAATTTACCCCCAAAGTGGCAGTATGTTAACCCTCTGAGACACTGCACACCATCACATGCTGCCTTACTATGTACTGAATGTACAGAAAAGGAACCAAGAAGTGAAAAATAATTAAGTGAAGAAACAGCAGAGGGTTTAATAGACTTGATGCTGAATAATGCTGAGTTTATTTCTCTGCCTACACCCATATTAACAATAGGGCCTTGGGATTGGGTCATGTGTCTCTACTGTTACTTCATCCAACTTAGAGTATACTTAGGCATGTGTCTCATCAGTGTAAAAGCAAGCACAAGACTTGTCTTTTGCAGCACTACTGATAATCATCGCTCAGACTAGTTCCTGAACTCAGATAACTTTGTTTCAGCTACTGTTTGGGGAAGAATGTGGAAGAAACTAATACCTACAAGCTAAGAGGCCAATTTACACCTGAGAAGCTTACTACTGTTATGCTCAACTGTTTCACTTCAGGCACTGGTGGAGCAGAGAAGGACACAGAAATCATGCTATTGCTCTCACTAGAAAGCAGAAACTAACAGCACGTCTTCCCGGTTTAAAGTCAAAAAAAGCTTGGCTCTTCCTTTGATTTTAAAGGGGAGAAAAGCTCTAGGCTGTTAGCTGTTGCAAGCTAAGCACCGAAGAGAGAACTCACGTGGTAAACCTCCACTCTACTTTGGAAAAAGTACCCTTAATTGCATCTTCTCAGCTAGGAGTAAAGACAAAATCTGAGATTAGTCTTCCTCTCCTTGTCTCCAGGTGGCCACATGGAGACATATTGGTCTCAACTGTGAGATGGAGCTAATAGCTGCTGCTTTCCAGAACAGAAGATCAGCCCAGCTAAGGCTCAGCTGGGAAGTGGTAATTAATGTTAAGAGGTAGTAGGGAATAACTTTCTAGCCTGCTTCTTGACTGTGATTCACCATTAAGTTCACACTGGTAGTGGAGGGAGCTCTGACTTTTCTAGAAGAGAGTTTGTCAAGATCCTGAGCTGGAGTAGTCTGAAATGTAGAAGCTTCATATTGCCATTGTACAGCAAACAAGTCAGTGAATAAGCCTGGGCTCAGGCTCGTCTAAATCTGTGTTCCAGGCATGATCTCTGTCATCTCTTCTCTTCCCCAGTGTGGAACTTGCTGGGCCCAAAGTACATAAAGAGCTGATGCATAACTTGATCTGCTCCTGCTCTGTTTCTCATATGCCTTTTTGTAAACCTTCTACACTGATCATCTGAATGCAAAGTAAATGACTAGCGTTAGCCTGCCTGTGTTAGTTCCGTGCAGCGTAGAGATTCCTCAGTAGCAGCTGTCCTATAAAGACAACTTTCCTGCATGGACAACCCACATTTGAAATGAATAGGCAATTCAGCTTTTGTCCTCTGTTTTCAGCTATTAAAAATTATTTCCCCACTATTGATACTATTACTTAAAACATTCTACAATCTATTTCAGTGATCTCCAGAGCTGAAGTTGAATCTGATTTTTTTATGGAGGTAATTTGTTTCTAACTACAGAAGTTAGCTTCTTTCTAACTGTAACTGAGTGTGACATGATAAAAGAAGCATTAGAAAATACTGGGTAATTTCCAAGATGCAATTTGAAACACTGGGGACATGACTATTAACTGCTTGTAGGATCTTCTTTGCTTCTATAAAATGCCCTTAAGGATGGCGTATATTTACATTATGTCTTTTTTTTTAATATTATTAAAGGTGTGTAAAAGGTTTTAGGATTTATGGAATCAGGCTTTAAATAATTTTCTGTATAACTCTGTGTGACTATCTTAAACCTTTTGCCTACTCTACCAAACTAATGGAGCCCAAGTCTTCTCAATCTAAGATGACTTAAAAGCATTTGAAGAAATAAAGATGGAAAAATTGCAAATTTTCATCAAAATGAGAGAATACTAAAATTTTTTGAGACTCTGCATTAGGCCTGAAGTTATTTTATACACTTGTTCATAACCTAGAGAAGTAGCAAATCTGCAGAGCACACAGCTATACAAGTCCATAGAAACCTTTGAAAACCATCAGTAGCATCCAAACAAGTTGAGTGAGGGGCAGAATACAAGTGCAATTCTAGTTCCTTATTGGTAAATATTATGTAATGAACACTGGGAAGAAAAATATAGCATAAAATATAGCTATCCCTACTAGGTGTCAATAAGCTATAGCCACTCAGAAAAAGGTCTCAGGCATCATTATATATGTATATAGCTGGCCAAAATGGTGCCCAGCTCTCAACAGCTCACAGTGGCACTACAACATACTTCTGGCAGGCAACACAGTTACGGGGCTTCTGTGATGGTTCCCAAGTGAAAAATCCTCCAAAACAGGAGAGAGGCTCAAGGCTGACTTTGTCAGTGCTGCATCAGTTTTGTACTGGCACAGTGATACAGAATTTGCTCTATAAGATAGAAAATAAAAATGCTGCACAAAGATTATGACTGAGCTTGTAGTACTGACTTGTACGCTTCAGTGTGCATTTGACAGTCCATTTACTTCCTGCCCTCTCAGAGCTGCTACAGTCATACTAAATATATTGCCAGTGCCTCTAAAAAGCATAATGGCAGCAAGGGATAGACCAAATAGTTCTAAGAGTCAGCTGATCTAAATGCATACTGATTGCAAACAATTTGTGAGGGGGAGCAGTTTGTAAGGGAGGTAGGAAGAAGAATTAAAAAAAGAAACAGTGAAAAATCTGAAACAGAATCAACCTGACATTTAAATCAGTGATCAGCAGATCAATGACAGCTGAAGCTTTCCTACAAAACAGAACAGAATTTTTCTAGCTCCCTATATACACAGATTATATGACAGTAGCCAACAGTTTTTAAAAAGGAATGATTTCAGGTAGGTCCCACTGTGTGGCTCTTATCCCACACATTGTTTCTGCATACAAATCTTGTATTGTGTTACTGTTAGCAGTCAACAGTTCAACGGCCCATTTAGGGAAACAAAAATCAGAAGGGAATCCATTCAGCAAAGACAGCTTCTAAATAGTGTGGGACAGGTATTAAACACTCTCTGTCATGGATTTGCTGGAAACAGCTGCAATCTCCAAGTCTGTATCTGTGGTGCGTTCCAGTTTCCCAGTTGCAGCAAATCATCAGTGCCAGATTCATAGACATCCTTTGGTGGTGATCTTTTAATTTACTTGAGAATATTTGGCAAAGCTGTATGAACTCAGTGAGACTTTTCAAAAATGGATTCCATGTGCTACCACATGCAAGTGCTGAATAAATTGATTTCCATTTTAATGATGTGGTTTGTGCTGTTAGCTTGCCATTGGAAGCACTGCAAAGAGGAGGAAGTTCTGTGAGGCAAGAGTGAGAACACAGCTTTGTAAATGAGAAGCTGAAAGCATTGCCATGTTCTGACCATGGCTGTATGATGTTTTACTGCGGGATTCCTCTTCATGGATTTGATGCTTCACAATATGACATCTTGGTAATACATTGCAGATGTTTTTCTAAAAGGAGCTGTGCAACCTCCGATATGCCTTTGCTTATGTTAAGCTCTGCAGGCCTCCGGCAAAGCTTTACAAAGCTGGAGGCTTTCAGTTCACATGTGATTTAAAATCTGATTAAAGAATACAGTCTTAGCAAGTCTAGGCATCAAATAAGGAGAGAAAACTTTAAATTTAATTTGAGTGACTTCTTACTTGGAACTACATTAAAAACAATGCTATCTGACTGCTGCAGTTCTGTGTTAGAAAGCAACTTGGTATGCTAGCCAGTAAGACTCAGTTCTCCAGAATCAATATTGCAGTTATTGAGTAATTACAGTACTTGCCTGGGAAGATGGACAATGTGATATTTGTTCAGGGGCTGATGGGTGATAATGGTGCTCAATGAAAGATGATAATTGAAAACAAAATGATCTTAATGCAGTTGACTGACACGATAGAGAGACTATGGTCTTTAAATCAAAACACACTTTATCATCTTGATTATCAAAACATTAGTTTAAAAATAGCAACCAGCAGCAAGACTTTTAGAGGGTAATATACCACTTGCACTTCTTCCTTAGCTTCAGATCATCAATAAAGGCTCTTTAAATGCTAATCCTCTTGAAAAAGCATTTTCCCACTGAAGGTGTTCTTACAGGCTATTACCAATAAGAAATAAGAGGAACTGCCTGCATTTTCCTTAAAAGGTAAGAAACTTAAACTTTGGCAATTCACTCTTTGACTTTTGTCACTTTTAGCAAGTCCTTGTTTAACATATGTCATCAGTCTGTGAAGCATACATAGCATGCATTCCTCATCCCTCTACTACTGCATAAACACACTGGGGAGTTTGTCTTGACTTCATGAAATTGCTGCAAGTTCGTCAGCCAGCACTCCCAATGAGTAGGTAAAACACCATGTTTGAATATTCAAAAAATACTGCAAAATTACTTAATATCATAGATTTTGGTAATACAGTCATAAATCATTCTCCTCAAGAGGGTGAGAAGCTCATCTAAAAATACCAGAATACGAAGGACATGATTTGCCAGACACCATTCTTTGGTTCCATGGTATTTCCCCACTCTTTACTAAAGTTGTCAGTGAACAATCAAGCACTAATTCTGTGAATTTAATACACATACCTGGGAAAAATACTCAGCAAGGGTGATGGCCCTCTCTGAAACTTCAGGGTGATGATAAGGACTCAGAAAGGAGCAACTGAATTTGTGGACCACTCACTGCTGAGTGCATTTCAGAATCAAAATATTTCAGTTTCAGATGTAAAATCTTGAAGATGTGGTGAAATAGTTGAGTTTTTATTTTGAATTAAAATTGATCCTCTTCATGGGGAAAAGAAATAATCTTAGCTCATGCAGTATGCAACATCTCATAAGCATCTCAATGACACTTCTTTTCTGTGCCAAAGTACAACAAAGTTGATGATACATGTTTTTAACTATTACACTCTATTTCTTAGGTATGTTGCCCCTAAGCCTTACTGGAGCATTTGCCAATGCTAGGTGCTTCAAAAAGCACTGGCCAAAGTAAGCTCTTACCAAATGTGACTAATACGTGAACCCCTTGACAAGGCAGAATTGGCAAGGTACCAACATGCAGATGACCAGAGATGCCAGGTATGCAATTTATCATAATAGGAAGAAGGAAATATTGTACGAAGTGCAGGATGACCCAGGTTAATCTGGAATGAGAACATCAATAACAGCATGTCCTTAAAAAAGGGAAAAAAAATGTAAAGATGAAAGGTATAAAATTTGGTCTTGTTCATATTTGAACATGATATAGAAAGGAATATCTCATTAGAATAAGAACATCTTTAGTGTTTTGAATTATGAACACTAGAGTATATGGATAAGAATTTCCTCTAATGAAATCCTATTTTTTCTGAAGGTGGTGGTTTCCTACGAAATTTAATTCCTTAATTACCTATCAAAATACAAATCCTTATCTAAATCTGAAGAGTAATCAAGTAATTTGGAAACAGCATGCGCTGTAAGTAGTATCCTGTGTAGTAGAACTACCACTGTGCCCAATTATCTAGAAATTATTTTTGTACATTCTACTTCTAAGGGTCATGTTTTTACTGTCCAGTAATTCTGTTATTATGTGGATTCATCTAGAATAACAGTGACCTCTAGGGATACAATTCAGTGTGATACATCAAGAAATACAATTTAATGAGATACATCAAGCTTTAAACTCTTAACTACAGATTTTATATTACATGGAGCAATAGAAAGAGCATATATGAAAATGTTAAGTGAAATTTCTCAAACCTTCTGGGCTGTTGAACATACATGCTCTGATCATTAATTAAATTCACGTATATATATGTATATATGTACATATTCATATATATATGTTTATGGACATCTTTATGCTTGCTGCTTTTTTCAGTTTAGGACTACTCTAAATACTCTTTTCTGACATTGAAAATATTCATTCTTTCAAGATTTTATTCCTATTTGTCCTAGACATTTTCTTAATAAGTAATTTGGAAATCAAAACCTGAAATGTTTCATTTTTAAATAGAATCTTCTTGGTTTTGTTTTGTTTTGTTTTTCTTCTTACTCAAACAATTAAAGTAATTCAAAATGAACTTGAAAATTCTTCAGATTTACCTCAATATGTTTTTTTTCAGTGAATTTTTATGAGAAAATTCTTTTCTGTCTTTTAACTGGACAAGAAGTATACAGATGCAATATAATAGTTAATCTATTTCTTATTACATCTGCAACAGAATATATAATCTGAAATCTTGATTAAATATTATGTACCAGTCACTTCTTCATTTTTAATAATATTAGCTTACCATCAAACTCTGCTTACTCAGATGAGATTCTTAGTAAAAGATAGAAACTTCCTCACCAAAGAATATTCTGTGTGCTGAGGATTAAGCTTTACTCAAATAATTTTATTATACAAATAGTAATAATATTCTGCATGGTGTAATGATTTGCTTAGCCTAATGGTTTTGTTAGATACAGAACTAAAAAACTTATATAATTTTTCAGTACATTGTTAACCTCCATGAAGGAAATTACAGAATTGTTGAATCTGTTGCAAGGTAAACAAGTCATACAACCAATTTGTAGTTCAAGCCAGGGTTTACAGAAGCAATAGGCGTTAAGGTTACATTAGTCATTCTGGGTGCCAGACAGATGAGGAAATTACAAGTCCCAGTCTTGTTATAATGGCTTGACTAATCGACATCATTGCACATATTCCAGCAGACTCCAATCTCTTTTGTGCTATATGAAGAGACAGTTGAGGACTTCTAAAAGTCAAGGATCTGCGATTTGCCAAAAATGTACTTGGTGAAAAGTGCTTGTTTCTGTGCAGACTAGGCAACTGAATAGGACAAGGATCCTTAAAAAGAGTAAAGGTCTGGGGTTAGCCTGAGGGGCCTGTTGTCCTGTCCCAAGAAGGAGAGAACAAGCGTGTAGCTGGAACACAGCAGAAGAGATAGTCCAGAGTGGAGAATGGATTGTGGCTGGTGAGCTCTGCAGATTCCCAGCTCAAAACTCAAACATGGGCAAAATAGGCAGCAGGATCACGGCTATCTTACTGCTTCTTCTTTGCTGCCCTAGGCAGGTACTTTCTTTGCCTTTGACAAGAAGATTGACAAGAGTGCCAGATATACTCTGATTATCCACCCACCCTTAAGACCTGGGGCTGGCATAAATAAACACCCCAAGGATGTCTGTAACTTGTGCTGTAACTAAGAGGCAACTGTTGTCTCCCAGGGTCTACTCACAATCTGAGCAGAAAGGGGAGATAGCTCATCAGTCTGTCCCTTCTCAATACTCATCTCACCCTGTGCATGGCATGAGGACAGCTAAACTATCTAAAAAGATAGTCTAAAATCCAAGTTTAGACTAGCTATGCCTTCAGTCATCTCTGTGTGCTAGAGCAGGCTTAACTAAAAGAAGACAACCTGCCCTTTCTGACACCTTGGTTTTTTAACAAATATGTCTCTCTTCCTTCTTACAAGAAGCTACAGGAGAGTCATATGACTATACATCCTAATAACTCATTAGACACTCATTGCTAATGATAAAATGAAGCATAAAATTGCATGTATGACATTATGGAAGCAAGCGCATAAACAAAGGGCTCCCAGTTTTGAAGAGTGTTATTTCTTTCAGTGTTTTTTTCTCTCGAAGTTTTCTTTGTGGTTGTATAAGATCATTATTTCTTTCAATATATTTTCTCTCAATTCTGCAGTAACATACTGATTCTTTTTTTTGCTGCTCTAGACCAGAAAACCCTAGAGCTGTGCTAGCTTTTTTATATGAAAACCAGCTGGAAAATTGGTGTAGTAGTTTACATCTAACAGAAACAAGAACTTTCTTGCTATGTTTGTACTGTTTTACTTCACTGAAGTAAATATGTGATCCATGTACAATCAAACAACAATATTTAATTCTCATGGAAGGTACTTGCGTTTTTCTTAAACTGGCTGAAATTAGAAGGGAAGGCCCATATGGATCTGTTGGAAGATGATGGTTCTTTCTCTGGGTAGGTCAGTGAACCTAGGGAACTGGATTTGGGAGGCACCTTTCTGCCTGAGGGAAACCAAACTTGGTCTCCTGTGTGGGAGCTTTCCCATCACCATTCTCTAATACATTGGGGAGCAAGATATTTACAGCCAATCCATACAAAAACTTAAACTATTTAGTAATCCAAAAATAACTGAAGATTTTGGGTTTGACCAGATAATCTCAAGAGGTCCCTCCCAACCTCAACAATTTTGTGATTCTCTGATTTTATATCCTTATGTACAGGAAAATTGCAAGTTCTGGACATGTGGGTTTCAATTCCTTTTCCTTTTTGCTTTCATTTCTTTTGTAGACTATTAAACAATAGGACACTCACTTGAATAGTTGGCAATATGAGTTAAAGTCTTTTTAGGAAGCAGAAGAACAGAATCTGAGTTTCGTACATCTTGGATGAGCCTCCTGGTCTTGAGCTTGTTGCTTGAAGATGAAGTAGTTCTTGGTTTCAGAAGTGAGCTTTGTGTTCTCTTCCAGGTGGCTATTTTTCAGCTGAAACTACTCAGTGAGCTTGGATCAAAATACACAAGTAATTTCAAGTCACTGTAAATTGCTTTGTTCATCCAGTAAACTATTTGCCAAAATATTATTGTTAATTATTAATTTAACCAGTTCCAAACTAATTTCTCATAGGTTTTAGGGTTTCCATTTGCAGTTTCATGCACCTGTTTTCAGTTGTACAGAAACTTAAAGATAGTAGCTTCTAATTTATAAGCTAAACCAGAGCTTATAGATCACTTATATTTTGTGTATATCATCTACCATATGTATACAGCATAGACATCCTCCAGCATGATCTCTGCAGAAGAGAAAAATTGAGAAAATAATACATGTGATGAGCATCACACGGAGTTTATTATCAGCAGTATGACTTTTATTAAGTTAATTAAGTCAACAATTGTGCAAAACAGAGTTAATCATTTTACGTTACACTGATTTGATTGTCTTTAATAACAAAACAGTATACTTCTGTGGGCTTTTTCTCTGATGTTTAATATTAAAAAAACATAAATCAAAGCTGTTTTGACAGATGAACAACACAATTCTGTAACAGAATGGAAAATTTTAAAAACTGAATAGCTGATAAAAGATGAGTAGAACCAGGGAGGATTGATGTTATAGCTGAAGGCAGCATTAGAGATTAGGTACTCATTTGGCTTTTCAGAAGGCCTGGTGACTCATTCCACATAAATGAAGTTTGTGATATGTAATGAAAAGCTTTCTATCTTCACTGCAAGCAAATTAGCAGGTATTTTGTGGGAAGAATGTTAATGTTATCTTGCATTTGTTTCAGAGCAGGAACACATTAACAGAGGAGATTTGAAAAGAATTTCACTTTTATAACATCAGGTGCTGAAGGTATTAAAACAAGGTCACCTCTGTAAAGCAATGAGAGAAAATTAGGTTATAAACAAGCAGTGCCTAAAAATATATTCTGTCTGTTTCACTGACCAAATGTAATGCAGTATTTCCCCAAACTGCTAATTTTCTTTACTAGAGTGATACTCATATGTCCAGAGCTGAATCTGCAAAGTTAAACAATAAAAAAGCCATGGTTTGTTGAGGGAGAAGAGATAAGCATCTCAGTGGGCAAAGTCATTTCATTCCATTAAGGGAGAAAACCAGCCAGGCTGTTTTACAGCCTTTACTGTTCCACGTTATAAAGCAATAGACTATTTGAAGCCATTACATCTTTTTTTTTTTTTTTTCAGGAAGGCAGTGAAGAACAGGAAAGGAGATCTATCTGAGGAAGAAAAGATAAAAATAATCATTTTTCAATACTGAATAACTGAGAAAAATAATGATCAAGATAGATAGAAAAATGAAAAAAATCATTCAGAAAAAAAAAATTATGCCAGAGGAAACTAGAGTATATGAGAGAGACAGAAAATCAGTATGCACTAAACCCAATGCAGACGAGACAGAGAAATAAAAAATAACACCTTTATTTTTTATTTGAAAGCAAGACAGAAACAATTAAGAGTGTACATTTGCTAGCATTGGAATAAAGGGGAAAACAGGCCGAAGAAGAGACTGCTTAGTAAATTAACAATATTTCCTTAGAGAGGACTCGGTTACTTTATGGCTGGTTTGTGATTTAGGCATGATAAAGTCTTAGAGTGAGAAAATAAAAAATATATATATACATGTAGAGATAACATAACAGAGATTATTTAGGAAGAAATACTGAACATGAAGAAATGATAGCTAGGTAGGAAGACACAGATAGGGAGATAGACAGAAAATTGATCTTCAAGGCAACCTGAAAAGGTAGATAAAGAAACATGTTTGATGATAAAAGTGGCCTTGCAACCTGGGAGATATGATTTACTATCATGATGACTTGTGGTAACAGTGGAAGAACTCCTAAGTAGGTAGCATATTTCTAGACATGATACAAGACTTTTTCATCCCTTCTGGTTTATGAAAGGGCCAAAAGATCAGAGACTTCCCTTAGTTATTCAATTTATATTAAAGTAGATATCTTCTACATCATTCTTTTAAAATATGTTTATAAAAACCTTGCAAGCTTCACACACACACAAAAAAATAATCACTCAACTCCTCATTCAATCAGTGCTTTGTAACTTCACTCCCCCTGGCTGGCTCTAGGTCAATGCAATGAATCAGATCTAGGACGTAAACAGCAATAGGCTGCAAACTTTTTGATGTTTAGCCAAACCTCCTTCATCAAAACACTTTTATATCACCTTTGCAATTTCGTAGGTGGTCAGAGAGAAGTTTGTGCAGGTTGGGACAAGTTAAAGTTGAGTGAACTTTCCTGTTAACTTCAGTAATTGCTTTAGAAATGTTATTTTAAGACACAACATTTTAATATTCACTTTCTCTAAAAAGTAGTACCCTTCCCTTGAAACAGCTTATAAACATAACAACTTCCAATGTTTGATAAAGAAAATGCCAGGGAATCTAATGATGCTTGTCTACCACACGTTGGCAAAATACAGCTTGTTCAGTTAATGTTTCTAAAAGACCTTGAGGGCTTTTGATGAGCTGCTTATTACTCCTTGAGCGTGCCCTTACAAAAAAATAGTATGCTCTATAACTTCTGCTGGGGTACACTGACAGAGCACCAATGAAACAAATACAGCTACAGATTTATACCAAGTAAAGATCTGCTCAAGAATATTTAATGCTTATTACAGATAAATAACCTGAGGAGCCTACATAAATAAAGAGCATAGTGTTAATATTTTCAAAGGAGAAAGTCATAGCAGGAGGAAAAAATAAAGATTTATTTTGCATTACTCTCCCAGAGAAAAGCATAACATTTTAACCAAAGATTAAATCTATGGATCAAGAGTCTGGAGGAAAAAGCATACGATCACTTATTGTTTTCTGAGTAACATACATCTAAATTTGTCAAAGCATTGCTTTCAAGTGAACACAGAATGCATCCAAGTATGTGAAAACAAGTGGACATGGAAAAAGGAGGAGGTTTAATACATATTTCCATAGGTTCACCACATGCGAAAGAGATTCCTGAACATAGGAGAAAAGCCAAAATGATGTCATTATTTGAAATACAACCCCCTTTCTAACCTAACACTTCTTGTGATCACTGATTTTAAAGCAAAACTAAAACAGTCTCTCCCTGTCAGAGAGACTGCATTTATCACTAGGAAAACCAAACTGGAAGATAAATTACAAACAAACAGAGATGAAGGAAAGGGATATTAATAAATACGTTGTAGGTATGCTAAAGTAGACTCACGAGATCTGCTTGGAGTTGTATGAACAGTATTTTCAGAAGCTGTGGTTAAAATTCCATTGAAATGCAATTATTTGAATGTGAAAACTGTATACGTCTTCTTTCTCACAGTGAGAAAACAGAATGGAGAAAAAAAGATGAAAGAAATAGAGGGCACTTGTATACAGCAAGGGTCTACAGTTACACAGAATTTGTATCCTACTCTACAATAGTCTGAAAGAGCTTTCACTTAGATTTGAAAATCATATTCACAGTGAGGAAAGTGCTTTACGTATTGATATGCTCCCCTGTAATACAATATTGTCTAGTGACCTGACCACACTTATAGCTCAGACTTCATTTTACATTCTCACTCGAGAGTCTGAAGTTGCTCTCCAGGCAGCATCAGCTACTGCAGAGACTTCTGAGTTTTGTAGCCATGTAGATCTTCCAACTGGGGGCGGGGGGCTGTGCCATGCAAGTGACAGCCAAGTACCAAAAGCTGGAAGTATTCAGAACCAGCTCAAGCTTCTCAGCAGGGTAGAAAAAAATTAAGGACATAGCAAGATTTAAGGAATGGCAAATTTTACTGTTTTGGGGATAGCTAAATTATATCCATGGAGAAGGAGGTGAAAGGCCAGTCTGAAATATCTTCCTCAGTGTCAGAGGATTCCCCAAAGGTGTTTATGTAATGCAGATTACCCATTCTGTAGCCTCAATTTCTCTTTCAGAATCCATATCTCTTTTGCTCCCAACCATACAAAATGCTTTGACTACAACGGCAGAGAAAGAACTATGTCTTATGAGGGATTTTTGAGCTTTCACAGGTAAGAACAGCTTTCCAGTATTCAGACTGAATTCAGTCAAGTCTTCTGTTTATTAGCATGTCCTACTTCATATCTAATTCTGAGGTAGTTCTTCATATACACTATGTAAAGTGATATTACTTGGAAGCAAATTTAGATGTTTCAGGTTAGCTTATAGTTAAATTTAGACCTTTGTTACTAATAGATCGATAAGGCTTTTCAGTTACTATAATTTTCTCTTCAAGTTTAGGAATGTGCAGGGCAAAAAACTCAACCTTTTTGTCAACTGATCTTGTGGCTGATAACTTTCAACTCTGCCAGCATGAAATTTTAATATAAATAATTCTGACTTTTCCTTGTTGATGATTCTTCTATGACACGGACCTACTTTGCTTGCTTCATAAATTATCAGTGAAGACATCCTATTTAGTATGGGATTGAGGGGATGATCAGAGCTTACACTTGTAGATCTTCATTTGGTGGCTGAAGGTTGCATTAACTCCATCTACTCACCGTTTGCTTGGAAATGTCCAGTCTTTGGAAGTTCACCTGTCATATACAAACAAAAGATGGAATGGTTTATAAAAAACTCTGTATCATCACTTCCGTGGATGAATATGAATGATTCTTATTACTAAAAGCAAATTGTATTATTTCACCCTGGAAATACAGTTAACTATATTATATAAAATGTCACTGTAAATATTATGCCATGTTCTTCTGAGATGACAATTTATAATTAGAAATTTATTAATTTGTTTTACAACTATTTTTAATACATGTATTTTATGACACTTTTTTTAAAAAGTTTTTTATTTCATAGTTTTATTTTGTTTTCTTGTTTTGTAAGGAAGAGTACTGAACATTAATGGGAATTCCAGCAAAAGTTTGTTGAACTGGCATTTATAATGAGGCTGCGTTAAGTTTTTTGAACTGTAAAATCAAACCCTGGTAAAATATATCAGCCTCTCAGTGAAGCCAATTACACAGCAATTGATGAATCTCCCTTTGTTCAATAAAGTAGGTTATAATGTCCATGAGTACAAATCCTTGCTGGTACTTAGTACTGCAGACAAGGTTGTTTTTCTGGCTGCTAAGCATCACTGTGGAAGGAGGTCAGTGTTCCATGAAAGATTCTTTTCTCATCTATAGCATCTGGTCTTTGACCAGTATTTGAACTACAACTGAGCTTGACAGTGTTTTGTTTGCCTGCATAGTCTGTGCATTACCAGCTTCTAACTGATACCGTTGTAAAGTACTCTGTGATAATTTAGTATAAAAATAATATTAGAAGGTCTAATTTAGTAATTTAACATGCTTTAGACCTCTTTTCATTGAGAAATGTCAGTGCCGGTTTTGCTTACTAACAATGAATGTCTGTGTTAGCAATTAAACTATCACACTCAAAAGTAGTTCTGATTGGCAAGATTTTCATATTTTCTCAAGTACTCAGAAGAATACTGGGGAATGTGCTATAGTAAATTGCCAGAACAAATATTTAACCAGAGCACCGTCCGAAGGTTCAAAGGAAAGCAGTTCAATGCCTTCTGCCTTGGACTCCTATCAGGTACATATTGATGTATCAGGCATCCAATGTGTTCCAAATACTTTCGACCCTGCATAAATAGATGGACTCTTCATCAGACATGAGGTGTGTCCTACACATCTACGAACAATAGTAGATTATTTTGTGTCATATATGGGAAGCATCTGCCCTGGATTCCTAGATATCAGGATGCTGAATATAGCCTATCACTAGCTGACAAGAGAGCATTCCAGTTGCAAATTATGACCAAAGCGCTGGTTGGCTTCCACACCTGCAAAACTGAACGGGTCTGGTGGTCTGAATATTGTTTCTAGCAGCAGAATACTATTCTAGATCTAAGTTTCTGGTTTCATATAACCCCATAATGGTACCATACAAATTTACTTGTTGAGTAAATAAATAAAAACTAATCAGAGAGCAAGAAATAATATATTTGTGCTGAAGTCCAGATTCCATTATTCTTAAATATAGTAAGTGGTACTGTACTATGCAAGTTGTTTCAATGGCTCTTACTGAAAGGATCAGAATCAAACTATTATTTTTGCTTCTTGCTCACTTCACATTTTTATTCTTTTGAGAAAATACAAATCACTTTGTGTTTTTACACCAAGAGGCTTTATAGAATGATACTGAGAAGAGACAGAGAAAAAAATACATTTAGATCTTGTAAACAAACTGTTTTGACATGTAGGATACCTAGATAGTAAATTTGTTTTCTATTAATGGTACTTAGTTCTCCTTGCACAATAGAGACATATATTCAAACACAAATAAACGTTGTGGCCTAGACTCTTAGGCATGCTAAACACTGGGCTATTTTGGTTTTATGCCAGCTTAGCTTTTTTTCCCCAGATTGGGGGAATCCCCAGATGCTCATTTGAATCAGCAGAGGTAAGCAAGTATAGGAGTAGAATCTGGCTGTCCCAAGTCTCACATACGTCTCTCTAAATTATTTCCCAGGTGAGGGATTTATCAGGTTGTAAATATTTATATTTAGAAAATGTTATTTCTATCGTTATTATTTCTTATGTGGTGATAAAAATATGAGCGATGAGTTCATTACAGAGTTCTAAAAAAGCTCCTTCCCTGAAGAGTTCTGAGTTTAAGTTGGAACTTAGTCTAGATGTCACTGAATACAGCAAAATGAAATTTCACAGTAGACATAGCTAAAGAAACAGTTTCATATTCAGTCTAGATCTAAATTTGTATTAAAAAATTATACACCCTCAACATAACTTACATTTACTACCAGAGGTGAAGTAGATACTCACAAAAATGAAATAGATATTCCTTTTCCATCTTCAGAGTTCTTATATTTAATTAATTTGTCAAAGCAAACAATCTGATGCTCCATCAATCTGCATACATGACTGCAGGTATACCTAGATTCCCTTGAAGTGAGCTATATACACTGACAGTCATTTATCTGACATTATATAATTTTGTCAGTCTTCTTTCTTTTATATAGTCTTCTGTTTTCCTTTTTTTTTTTTTTTAACACATTGAAAACTAAATCAGCTATTCCAGTGAAAGTTTGTGCTTTGGAACTTGTTTGAGAATACCTTTCAGGGAATTAAAAAATTCATAGGTGACCTTCAGACTTATAAAGATTCTAGGAACAGATTGCTCCTGAGTTGTTCTTTATGGCACATAGGCTAGATTTTTGTTTCTGTAAATTAAAGGTTATTATTAACTGAAATAAATAAAGGATTAAAGCCACTGGAGGCCCAAATCTATTCTTACAGAATATCTTTTTTTAATTAATATCTCTGTATTCAAAATGTCAATCCATTTGGCTATGCAATGCTGGTGTGAAATTCTTTAGCAAAGCATTTTAACACAACATTGTGGTATTGAATTGATGCACAGATTAGATAAGAAAGTAGGAAGATGCCTTCTGGGGAGAAAGGTGACTTATTTTACTTTAGAGCTATATATCGGTGTCTCTCAGAGTTTCATGTGTACATCACAGTCTGTATCTGCATCTGACAACTGAATAGCAAATCCTACCAACAAGTATAACACCTAGCATATACCTGCCGAAGATAGGAGGTGTGGCTGCACTAGGAAGGTTTTGTTTGACTTCTCTGCCTTCTGAACACATAAAATGTCAAAGCTGTGTTAATTGTGCATGCAATAAAGATTTTCAAGTGCAGACCATTTTCCAGACATAGCATTAAAAATTAATCAATTATACTCTATCCCCTTAAGACTACTCTACAATTCATTCACCAACAGTCATGAGAGTGAATCCTAGTACTAGCAGTCAAGTTGGGATTTTAACTCAGTGAGTTGTTATGGCATGTTTCCAGGTCATGATCGCGGGACAGCTGTTTTCTTCCATAACAGGGTGAATTATAGCAGACGGTGAAGCCAACAAACCTCTTAGCATTTGAGTAGGGTGCTCTCTGCCAACCAGGGAGCAGGCATTGACAGGCATTGGCTTTGGAAGGGTTGGCATTTGTTCCATTGCTTGCATTTGCCAACAACAGTCATTATATAGAATGGTCCTGTGGTGCCTCCTGTAGGGACACAGGATTACAGTAAGAGAAAGGTAACAGCAGAGAGAAGACTGGTGTTCTCCTTGGAAAACTATCTTTGAAAAATCCCATTTTAAGATGACTTTTTGTACATGTATGGATGAAATACAGCTCCTGAATCTAAGTGAGCCCTGAAATGCTCCTGACTAAATTTCTGATTATCAGGAAAGAATAACAGAGTCTGTCCTGAAATACCTATAAGATGAAGAAGCCACACATGTAAGCCTCTGCATTGTTGAGAAAAATCATGACCAAACTTTGCAGCCTTTTAAGTAATTTGGTACACTACACTTCAATGAACAAAACCAGTAAGATCTCCATGGACTTTCAAAATAAAATAAAATCTCAAAGTGGATGTTAGGACAAGACTTTCTGAAATGCCACTCATTGAGTTGTTATGGTAAAGATGTCCTAAGTCTTTCACAGATTTCTGAGAAAACAAGCAGTATTATCATTGACTGTGGGTTCATTCAAATCTTTTAGGCTAGAATAAAAATTAAGTGCCTCTGTATCTATGTGCCTCTGTGAAAAGTATAAACTTAATCTATATCCTACAATGATAGAAGATAATCTGAATAATATGACTTTTATTCTTGTTCCATAAACATGAAACAAATGCTCTATGTTACAACATCAAGTCAACTCGTAACATTTTATTAATCCAGCAGTGAGGTATCAAAGAAGTACACAAATCCATAAAAAGGATCATCTCTAACATTGTTTGATGTGTTTAATAATTATTCCCTAACCAGGAAAGACTGATGTTTTTTTCATTGCTTCTTATTTAGGCTGGCTCCTTTTGGGAGGTTGCAAGCCCATTGTTTTCTAACTAGGGATAGTTAGAAATCTCTGTGCTTAACGACAGTTTGTTATCTGGCACTGTTTCTTCTCCAACATCTTGAGCAACAATACTTTTCCCAGCATGAATTCCAAACCAACTGCTAGCAATAACTTTAATCTATCTTTTTCAGGCATCCTGGTTAAGTTGAGGCATTATGATATAACAACCCAGATTGTTACCCTCATAC
The DNA here is from genome assembly GCF_000737465.1 of Haliaeetus leucocephalus. Classification (NCBI taxonomy): domain Eukaryota; kingdom Metazoa; phylum Chordata; class Aves; order Accipitriformes; family Accipitridae; genus Haliaeetus; species Haliaeetus leucocephalus. The sequence continues at coordinate 7,356,273 of NW_010972853.1, forward strand.
AAACATATACGCATAGTAAATGTTAAAATACAATATGGTTGTGAATAAAATATGAACTCAACCAGATCTGTTAACCGTATGTACAGACACACAGAAATACACAGGAACAGCATATAGGAATGTTTTCCATAAGAGGATCAAACCAGATCTGTTAATCTGATCAGTATGTAAAAGAAGAGTTAGGTTTACAAATTAAGTAAACACATAGTTCATCTTAATTTTTCACATTAAGAGAATATGACATTCAAGACTGAGAAGTCAGGATAATAAATATAACTTTCTGACTGGCAAAATTTGGGTTCATTGGAAATTTGACATAGATCTTCATGTGCATAACAAGAAATTAAGTTAAAGGTGAAACAAATCAAAGGAAATCTATAAAATACAATATGGGAGATCTCACAATAGCACAAAAGTTGCTGTCAAAATGAGATTGTAATTGAACTTTTTGTTTTCTTTCTAAAACAGGCACCAGTTTCTTTCAAATTGTTTTCTGGGACAGCCATGATCAGTTAGGTCAAATAACATGCAAGTATAGGAATAATAGCATTTAAATCAATACCACATTTAGGATCAGCTAAACAATGCCATTAAAAGCGAATTAATGATGTGAAAGAACTATATCCAGAGTTACTGCTGCATCAGTGAATACGGTATTTTAAACATTTCTGTAGTGCAAATTCATATTCACCACTGTTGTCAAAGGAATTAACACTGATTTGCGTCATCTAAGAATCTGGGGGGTTTGCTGTGGAAGTAGAATTATAACATTGGAAGTCTCTAAAGCAATAAGGCTGAAATAGCATTGCTTGTTTCTTGAGAATATTCTCAGGGAAAAGCGAACATTTCCTGCAACAAATTCCTGGTATCCAGTAAACTGCTAAGAAGCTATTGAAAGAAATTACAGATCAAGTTTCACTAACATGGAAGGAAGGGCAAGACACACCTTCAGTACAGCACTAAAAATGCTTGTAGCTGTCCAGATAGGTCTACATAGTGATAACAATCATAAAAAGGAAAAGCATAGAACCATGAGTTGCTTCAGCTGGATTATAGGGAGCATTTGATCTAACTAGTTTAAAGCTAGCTTAGGTATCTCTCTAGCAGACTGATGGCAATGCAGACATGCTATTTTGTATCTTTGCGTGGTTCCAGTTCACATTTTTAACATAACTAAGAACTGGTCTTTTCTTTAGAGATTGTGTGCAGTTACATGTAGCCCTCCCTGGATCTAATTACCTATTTGATCCAACTTGGATAAAACACATGACTCTTGACTCTTAGGAAAATAAAATTATTATTTTATCTATCCTGGATAAAATACTCTGAAAATAAATAACATGAAAACCAAATTTCAGTGAAAATATATTTCACTTCTTGGCTTAGGAGATTAATTTGAAAATAAAGGAAAAAAGAACATGGAAAGATCAGTCTAAATATCCACTAATTACTTTAGTAATGGAGAATGAATAGAAGAAAACTGCATATCAGCCAATTGAAAAAACTTACTCAGAAAAGATCACAGATAAAGAGAGGTAATAAGAGATACTTCAGGTTCAGTATGTAGCAAATAAGCCAAATTCAAAGGAGGAAATGAGCACTTTTCATTTATTTAAAAAATGTTGAACTTGAAAAATATTTCATCCAGTGATCTCAACACAATTTTTAAAAACTAATATAAAAAAACCAAGCAGCACCTTAAAATGTGCCTATGAGAACCACAAAAATTATTATTTTATTCTGATAAAAAAAATCGAGATATGCTTGAGATACCTGGGAATAGCCTGAGTCTCTTAACTTCCAGGTTTCTGTGTCAACCATGAGCCCATTCTCAGAGTATCAGTCAATATGCCAGTTGGAGCTGGCATCTGAAATGGTTGTAACAGATGGTGAGTGTGGTCATTTTTATTTGGCTCTGAGTGCATTGATTGAGCAATATGTATAGAAAAATACGTTCTAAAGGTATTTTATAGAAGTCTCTGCGCTGGTCACATGTGAAAGCTAAGAACTGAGACAGAATAAACATATCAGAGATGGTTAAAAAAATCCTAAATACAGCTAGACTTAAAAAGAAAGAAAAAAAGATGGAAAAGGGTGATTAACACATGCCCCTTTTAAACATCCTTCCTCGAACCCCAAGGATATTTTAAGGAAAGATATTCTTTAAGACATTTGCTACTAATTAAATATTCTTGTCAGTCTTAAGGAATTATTTTTCTTTCTAAGAGAAATTTATTTTCCTGAACTTGAGATTCCTCGCTCAAATGATAAGTGCAATGGAGTGAGGGTGAAACATCTGAAGAGACATGAGCTACCGTCAATAGTGGTCACTGATAGAACAGCTACATCTGACATTGTGAATAAGCTGTACAAGCACACATTAGCAGAACAGAATTAATAACTGTTACATTTTGAGTCCCTAAAGCAGTATATACCTCCTAAACCAACAATAAGGTGGTGTCCAACTAGGGGTGGCTGGGACAGTAGGGAGTGTCATATTCTAGGGATGGGAAGGATTTCATTCCTTTCCTTTCATAATATGCTTATTTCAGTTGTTGATATTTGAAAGGTATAGATGTGTCGGTGAATAAAGAATATATGACAAGTGACTTCTGTCTGTTTTTCACTCTGGCTATCATAAATTTTCTCCATATTGGGTTCCAAACATCAAAGACTAATTTTATTCTCTTTCATTTGTTTGTTGATACTCTGCCACAATTTTAAGCAGAAAGTTCTGCTGAACTTTCTTACAGAGTTAGAAATCAGATTAGAATATAGAGTCAAAATGTTCCGATTAATCTTCTGTGTAGTCAGGAGTCTGGCTTTTTTCTGTTTCTCTTTCACAGCATATGTGAGATCTACTAAAAAAATTCCTCCTCAGTCTTTTGTGTGCAAGTTTAGCCAATTTAATGTCCTTATGTGAAGTACTTTTGTCATATCACACTTTGATGTATCATCTTTTCTGTTTCAAAACATTTAGTTGCTAACAGCATAACTGAGATAAAATCCTCACACCTAATTCAGGCTTTTATATATAGAAAATGGAATCAGACAAAGGTTGCCTTTGTATAAGTTGCTCACCTATGGAAAAATGTCCAAAAATGTTTAGGAAACATTAAAAAGTGTAAGAAATTTTGGGGTTTAGAGTTGCAGGAATGTAGGTGAATAAGCAGGTAAAAAGAATTAACCAGATGACAAAAAATTCTAGTTTACAAACCGGGTAAAATCAAGTTAATATAGTCCTGGTAAGTGGTTATCACAATAACAATCAAAAATAAAAGCAAGCACTGCTAAATTTACGTTAGAAATATTTGTGAGGCAATTTTTTCAGCTGTCTGTCTTACTAAGTACAGTGATAACAGGCAACAGCTGCTGCAAACTTATATGTTGAAGTCACGCAGAAAAGTTGACAAGTCACAAAAAAGACCAGCATAGAATCTGGTCAGATTACAAATGGGATTTACATGGGGCATTTCACTCTGTGTAGGAATAAATAATAATTATTCACTTATATTAATTTCTATTTCAAATAATCTTTGTCATTTTTATCAAGTCCACTAGGTGTGATGAACAAGTCATGTAAATCTTTTTTTTTTTTTTTTTTTTTTTTTTTTTATAAAATTATCTGCCTTTTCTGTCCTCATACTTTTTTTTCCCCATGGAGTAAACTTCCCACAAGGAAATACTCTGTATAGTTTCTGGATCACATTTGTCATCAGACTTTAGGTAGACTTTGTTTTAGGAAAATTTTAAATGCTAACCAAGAAAAAAGAGTTTATGTGGTGTATTAAATATTTCCTAGTATTTTTTGTCAAATAGAAGTAGCTGTCAACTCGCATCTTGTTCAGAAACTATTTCTTATTAGAAAATGTATATTAATTTTCCTATATTTATAGATGAAGGATTCTCAGGACCTTAAGACTTGCTATCAGTTATGTTTTAGGCATGAGTACAACCCACACACGTGTATTTTTTGTGCAGTGATTCTGTATAGAAACATTTGGGGTTTTTTTAGCAAGTTTCAAAAAATAACTTGCAGATGTTAATAAAAGGCAGATCTTACCAGAATTTCTGCAGCATTTCTGAACACCTATGACATTTCTGTAGAAAACTAGAAAATATTTCTATTTGAGCCAATATCTTACAATAAATTGTTGAATGCAAGGTAATCACATAGAAAATTTCAGGAAGAGCTTTTAATTCTTGGAAACCAAGTAGATCTTGAAAACGCTCCTCTGATTTTGATGAGCATTAATTTCATGAAAGAGGTACAGATTCAGCAGAGCACTAAGCCTCATGATAATACAAGCTTACACCTGTTTGGTTATTTGTTTGGTTGGTTTTTTTGTTTGTTTTTCCTGAATTCAAACTAGATTGTATTAATCAAAGTATTAAGTGAAAATTTTTAATTCTTTCTTTGTAAACAGACTATTACAAATATCCTCACATTCACTTATGATATTGGTTAATTAAATATATTTGCATGTTAAATTTATGATTTTTTTTGTTATGATAAGGCATTTTTAAGAAGTAAGAGGTTTTGGGTGTGGAGGTTTTTTGTTTTTGGGGGTTTTTTTTGGGGGGGGGTGTTTTTTTTTTTTTACTTAATTTGACTTCTAAAAGAGTTCTTTAAAATTATTGTGGTGCTCTAAACAAATCTTATTCTCAAAAATTTTATCACATATCATACCTCCTGCAGAAAATGTATAATGAGAATTTAGTTTGTAACAGCAATAAATAACCTAACATTGTACGTTCAGAAAATAAATTAAATCCATCATAAAGACATATTTAATATTGCATCTTCCAAAAAGTTAATTTTCTATGACTAGACAAAAATCTTACAAATTAACTTATCAAAACTATTTTCATTATGAGAAGTTGAAATATTGCAGTTTGAAAATAAATTTGTACTTGCAATGTTTAAGTTTGATTTTGTCATTCTCAATATGCCCAATTCACTATTTCTATACTGCATGAAATTATTGAAGCAATTATTTATCCTAGTAGAAGGATGCTTCAGGAATAACCCCTCCCCCAAATGTTATCTTCCATTACTGCCTATGAATATCAGTCATGTTCCTGGGTTATAATACAGTGCAAACATAGAGAAATTCAACTACATTCATATGGTGCTGCTGCCCAGGTATTCATACTCTATGTGACAAAGAGATGTAACCTATAATACCAAAGCCAGTGATCCCCCTGACTGTATCTCATTTCTCAGAAGTTCTTGAACTAATAGTCTTGCTCTGATATTAAATGTTCATTTCTGCTATCTTGCACTGATTTTAGCAATCTACATTGCATATGTTAGAACATTCTATAGGACATGCAGATTTGGAGGCAATACATATTCTTTTTTCTTTTCTTTCTCTAATTAAACCTCTTGGCAACACTTTTTATTAACTATTGGCAACACTTGCTTTTAACTATATTTACTTTTTTCTTTAGTGTCTGCAATTATATTTAGTGCGAAAGCCAACTGTACAGATGGTATTTTCGTAAAAGCCCATTGAGAAAAGATGGGAGAAAATTTCCAAGTAAGTTCCTATGAGAAATAACAAAAAATAAGGTTACATCAGGAACTATGAATTTCTTTCATTACAACAACATGCCTTACAAATAAATTAGTAGTATAGTATTTCACAGGGACAATTAAAACTTATCATCTCACTGTGGGCTAAATCTACAAAAGGGATTTAGCCTAACAGCTCAGTCCTTAAGTAGACACCTACTATCCATAGTTAGGAAAGCTTCACGAGATGCCTGACTCTCTGCCAGTAGACACACGCAAGTCCTAAACCTCTTTCAAGTCCAACTCAGTAGGATTTTCATTCTACTTTTTTCCAACCTATTTACTTCTATGTCCTTATTCACACTAGACCTATGAAATCAGGTCTTTCAAAAAGTTTTCTGGGGACTGTGCTGATCTGTTACCACAAAGGCCACAAATCAGATGATCCCTTACTTAGAAACTGGGAGACATCAACAGAATAAAATAGGGGAAAAGACCTTTTCTATGTCTGTTATCCGTACACACTTTGGTGGCTGTATGCACTAACAATCAGTCACAAGCAGGGAAACATGGTTATGATCAAAAGCTTTAGCTGGAAAGACTCTCTAAACATCTTCCACTATTATCTGGCTAATTTCACTCTACGTTTTATTTCCTTATAGCTTTTCACTTCAACAAGAACTCAGTAACCTACTTTTGAATTTAAATTGGCGCCATTTTTACAAGTTATGTTCAGGCTGGGGTTGGAATATGGCTATCAGCGCAACTCATCCAAACGGAGGATGTCTGCAACTCCCTGTTACAAAATGGCCACATAACTTTTCTGCATTCTCAGGGGAATCTGTTGCTCAGATGAAGTAAACATAGGCTTTTTCCTTTGATCACGTGTTTTTCGTCTTATTGCAGCACTCCACAGACTCCATAGTGATTAGAATTACCTTTAGAAAATAAATTTTCAGGAAGTAATTTTCAGTCTTAAAATATTCACATTCCTGTCAGTATTGCTTTTTATAGTATTCATTGGTAGTACCAATCCCTATTTACAAAGTATGAATATTTAATCATTTCATACTAGAATAAGTTGGATATTGAATTACTAAGTTTTGACAGATTTTTTAATTAGCTTGCAATAGAAATATACAGAAAAATTCATATGCACTCTCTTCTTATGCAGTTCAAAAAAACCCAAAATAAAAAAAATCTTAACCCCAAGATATTAGATAGATGTAAAACAGTCAGGGCTTTGGAGGTGACTAAGAATTGCCTAATTCTACTGGTAATATTCAAAGATAAATGAAATTTAGGTTTTCAAATGGAGCTTGCTTTCTTCTCAGCTATGGTCTTACAAAACATAAAATGTTTTGTAAATAAATAAAGAAAAATGGAGTACATGCTTTCTTACAGTGTATCATTAGAGGAAAAAAACATCTGTATTTTTTATTATCTCTATTTTGGATACATATTAAGCAAAGCAGATTTTAAAACATGCATAGACCTTATTCGGCAACCTTGACCAGATTAAGGACCACATTAAATGTACACAAAGTTTGAATGAAGTATTACTTTTTGCTTGATTCATTTTTTTATCCATAGCTGAAAGTGAGAAGTCTATTGATTCATTCTTCACTCTTGCTTCACTTCCATTGATAGTACAACTGAAGGTGCTGCACACTAGCTGTGTGAATATCATTAATTTCTGTGTGAATTGTGAGAATGTTATGCATGTGAATATAGAGAAACAGACACATAATCTGAAGACATGGTACAATAAACTTCAAATTTAACATAAAAGTTCTGAACCTAAGGAAAAAATACAATTCTGCAATTACTATGAAGACCTTAATAAAAATGTATCATTTCTGGCACTAGGAGAAATCATAAAAGCCTAGATACTAAAACAAAAAGCAGAAAAGTGTGCAGCACTGCAATTTTTATATTGTTCTATACTGCAGTGCATCAACTCTATAAACCTGCAGTATGGTGCATCAACCTTACCACTGAAAAAAACCTAGCTGGGGCAGAGCATGTCTATGTACTGTACCGATCCCATTAACATTAAATTAATTGATGGTGTGTATGAAGAAAACATTTCTTTATCAGTTTGTTTTCAGAGTTTGTTATCCACTACAATAATATTGAAGTACAACGGCAAGAGCCTGCAATCTCATCACCACTAAATGCCTGCCTTCTGTGGCCTTACTCCATTAAATTTGAGGCTTATCAGAAGTTACTTTCTTAATCTATTGTTTCTATTTTCAAATGGAAAAGAAATGAAATTTGCCACCCAGCAAGCAAAGAAATAATTTGGGTCAAGATTTTTCAATGGTATTTAGACAGGAAAATATCTTTGAATAAGGAGCTTAGGCAACTAAATCTAAAATCATGTCTTTTTCAAGCCCTTAACACCCTGCAACAAAGTTTTAATCAGCGAAACATTTAAGTGCCTAAAGTTTCGCAGCTCTGCAGCCACCTTAGAAGGACTGAACAATTACCAAAATCTAGTGAAAATCTACTTACAGTCTCTCCAAGGCCCAATCCTGTAACTGAGCTTGCACCCAATGTGCATGAAGAACAGAGCTCCATTCAAAACATAGTTGTATCTGATCTCGCTTCAATCACCTCCTCATCAGTAAGTATCCAACAAAACCTTTGTGAGAGCCTAAACTGCAAAAGAATCTCTGCATAAAGTTATTCTCTGTTTTACTGAAGCTGCTCCAGTTTGAAGAAAGAACTCAAGATTCACAGGTGTTGTGGTTCAACCCCAGCCAGCAACAAAGCACCGCACAGCCGCTTGCTCACTCGTCTCCCCTCCCAGTGGGACGGGGAGGAAAATTGAAAAAAAGAAGTAAAACTCCTGGGTTGAGATAAGAACAATTTAACAACTAAAATATTTTTAAATAAAATATAATAATAAAACAATAATAATACAAATATAATAACAATAATAATAATTGTAATGAAAAGGAAGAAAACAAAAAAAAGAGAGAAATTAGACCCAAGAAAAGACAAGTGATGTGAAATGCAATTGCTCACTGTATTGGTTTTATGTGGCAAGGTTTTGGTAGCGGGGGGGGTTACAGGGGTGGCTCCTGTAAGAAGCTGCTGGAAGCTTCCCCTGTGTTCGAGAGAGAGCGAGCCTATATCAGCTGGCTCTAAGACGGACCTGCCGCCGGCCAAGGCCGAGCCAATCAGTGATAGTGGTAACGCCTCTGTGATAACATTTTTAAGAAGGAAAAAAAAAAAGTTGGGACGCGGTAAACAGCCACCGGAGAGAGGAGTGAGAACATGTAAGAGAAACAAGCCTGCGGACACCAAGGTCAGTGCAGAAGGAGGGGGAGGAGATGCTCCAGGCGCCGGAGCGAAGATTCCCCTGCAGCCCGTGGTGAAGACCCTGGTGAGGCAGGCTGTCCCCCTGCAGCCCCGGGAGGTCCATG
>NW_010972853.1:7365433-7394796 GCF_000737465.1 Haliaeetus leucocephalus
CGGGAGTGAAGTTGTGCCTGGGAAGAAGGGAGGGGTGGAGGGAAGGTGTTCTGAGATTTCGTTTTATTTCTCATTTACCTTACTCTGGCTGATTTGTAATAAAAAGTGAGCTAATTTTCCCTAAGCTGAGTCTGCTTTGCCCGTGATGGTAATTAGTGAATGATCTCTCCTGTCCTTATCTCGACCCACAAGTTTTTTGTTATATTTTTCTCTCCCCTGTCCAGCTGAGGATGCGGGAGTGATAGAACGGCTTTGGTGGGCACCTGGCGTCCAGCCAGGGTCAACCCATCACACTCACCACCAGCTGACCAATGTCCAAGCAGCGATCCACACCTCCCAGCCAACTCCCCCCAGTTTATATACTGAGCATGACATTCTATGGTACGGAATATCCGTTTGGCCAGTTTGGGTCAGCTGTCCTGGCTATGCTCCCTCCCAGCTTCTTGTACACCTGCTTGCTGGCAGAGCATGGGAAACTGAAAAAATCCTTAATTTGGGATAAGCACTACTTAGCAACAACTGAAACATCAGTGTGTTATCAACATTATTCTCACACTAAATCCAAAACACACTGTCCCAGCTACTAGGAAGAAAATTAACTCTATCCCAGCCGAAACCAGGACAATAGGGAAGGATCATCATTCTCTAGCCTATGATTAGAATAACCAGCTGCATGAGAGAAGAGAAGGACCTCTGTCTTTTACAAAGTTGCTAATAAGTTTACTAATGGAAGTTGTAGAATTTGAATATGCAGCCTTTGGAAACAGGTCTCTTCTTCAAGATAAGAACTATTATAAAGAAACAAAAATCTCTGGCTGCTTCTCTCTGGTCTTCAGATATTTTGTGTTTTTTCCTATGGAAATATACCCTACAGGTGGAAAGGAAAAATGTTCTATCTGCTTAGAACATGGAAGATTCCTGATTTATCCCTGTTTTCCAAGCTACCAGAAATTCACTGAGGCAGTCACCATCACAGCCTACAACTGTTCTCCAGAAAATAAGAAATGTAACAACAATCAACAAGCAAAACTTGAGCCCTTCTGAGCTCTTGAATACCCCTGGTTTTACTTTTCTTTATTTATTTAAAATGCAAAGCAAAGGCAGAGAAAATACTGCTGGGAATAACAAAGAAAATTGTCCATTGCATGGCAAACTGTGTTGTAAAAAGGTTATTCTGACAGCAAGCAGCATAGCCCCTGCATTCCATGTTGTACTAAAAATTCACCCTGGTAGATTAAACACCTGCAGCCAGGTAACATATTGTTGGAGAAGAGGCAGCTTTCATCTGTATACCAGTGGCTACTGAGGTCTGGTGTTTTTTGAAGAAATATTATCAGCACTTCCTGCAGAGATGAGAGTTTATGTTCACAAACATGAATTTCTAATGTGTTTCATACCTGTAGAAGTGTGTTCACTTGAGCATGCCTCTCTGCCAATACTTTTCCCACAGAAATACTCAACACCTAGTGAATTCAAATGAGTTTAATACACAGTCTTATGATTAATGGAAAATGGCAGAGAGTAAGGGACTGAAGCAGTTCGTGCTTTGTTTGATTAATTAATAAGAGACTCTCTTTTCCCAGCTTCAACTCATTATGCTAATGAAATGTCATCAATTAAGGCTTTCCCCTGATTATTGAATCTGTCAGGTAGTGCTCAGTTAAAAAGCTGCATTCCTTTGCTGTCTTTGTAGAGGTGCCATCACAGCTTTTTAATAAAATGCTACTTCCATTAGACAGTGTTTGTTCTGCTTTCTCATTATTGTATCATCCTGTTGACCTTGAGACAGGTGAATATGGAGGGCCCAAAATGAAACAGAGACAACACTATCTGTGGCACTGTGAGTCAAGATAATGTGTTAGCAGAAAGATAAATACCATTCTTCATTCATGATTCCTTCATAATTATTAATAGTCTGCTCAAAGATAAATCCAAGGAGAGCATGTGACACTCAGAAACCTATGCCATGCTGTACTAGACTATACTGGAACATTAATACAAGTTGGAGGGGAAATATTTTAACCATTCAAAATACATCTTTTGCTATTAAAGTGATTTAATAGATATATGGAAGTTGGACTGTATGATAAAGGTTTTCTCCTAAGTAGTTCACAGAGACAGAATAAAGAAATCGACATTAAAATAGTATAGTTACAATATTTGGGGGGATTTATTTTCTGTGCATGTATTTAGGACTTTCAATTACTTTGCCTATCAACATACGGGGTTCAGAATACTCATCTATGTGATGCCAGTGGCTAAAGTAACTTCTGATGAATCAGTTATCATGGAGAGAACATAAGACATTACACAGCTGCTTGGGAATGAGCCTTTGGAGGGGCGGGAGGTGGGGATTCTGAAGGCCCTGTCTTCCACTTTTACTCCAGCAGCTGGAACGCTGTGACTTCTCTCTGACGGGTTACTCTGCACATTAGTTACAGATGATCATAGGTCCAGTCAAATACCTGAGTCTGGCACAGGGGTCACGAACTAGGGGAGAAGCTGTTGTGATGCAATGCAGATGCATGAGATACAGGCACCATGGCAAGCAAACATGCAGAGCAAGCAATATGAATGACTTGAATGTTTCTGAATTTAAAAAAAAAAAAAAATCTCATGAGAACCCTCTTTGAGAGAAACAAAGCTCAAAGCTCTCAAAAGAGTGGGTCATCTTGTGATTTAAAAGATATATTTGAAAGAGAGAAAACAGATTAGAGAAAAATCTTCTTGGTGATTGATATGAGTGATGACTATATTGGGTCATCCAGGGATCTGTATTGCTCCTGCACAGGCTTATATGTTATATATACAGGCTGGAGCTGGAAAAGAGATTGAATACTGAAGCAACAAAATTTGCACAATATGAAATTATTAAAGAACATCAAATACAAAGCTAACTGCAAAGATGTGAAATACAAAAAGGCCTCATGATACTTTATGTATAGTTAGATGATAAAATGACTGGTGACATTCAATTACAGGCTCTAAGTTACCTATCACCACACAATAAGAAGATGTTGGTATCAGTGAGGATAGTTTTTAGAAAACTTCAGGATTCAATAGCTTTTAAAATGGTTAAGATTCAGTAGCTGTCAAAATAGTAAATAGGATATTAGTTATTACTAGGAAAGCATAGAGAGAAACTTTATAGCACTATTTCAATTTGGTATGCATGCACAAAATAAAGATTTAATATAGTTCTTGTCCTCAGAATTATATAATAACTCTTGAAAATGTACAGAGAAAGGCATCAGAAGTGATCAAAAACATGAAATGGCTTCTTAACAAAAAGAAATTAGGTAAATGTCAATTTCTTGTCCTGAAAAAAAGAGAAAGGACAGGAAACATGGTTGACTTTTGTAAAGCTTGGAGGAGATGAATCAGTAAAGATTTTTTCATTATTTACATATTATATTATTACATAGAAGGAACTAAAGAGAAAATGCAGAAATAAGAAGATATTAAACAAGGAAGCCTGGTGATTTTTGGACTCCCAATTCAATATGTCATCAATTTGTGGAACTTATTGTCACTAAATTTTGCAGAGACCAAGAATATAAATAATGTTCAATTAGGTAGGAGATTAGGTAGGACAGGTCCAACAATAACCGCTACATGAGAAGACTCTGCTGCAGTTTGTTTCTCAAGAAGTCCACTGAGTACTAAACACTGGGAGAAGACGCTTCCAGGAAAAGCATCATCTGCTTCTTAGATCTTTCCCTAAGCATTTTTTTCTGGCTGCTGTCAGAAAAATGGTGCTGGGTTAGAAAATAGGGCTTTTGGTTTACACAACAACAACAACAACAACAACAACAACACGAAAAAACAAAAACCCCCAAACAACCAATCAATCAAACAAGCAAAAAAAAGCAGACATCTAAGTTATAAAGCTACAGTTCTTGTATATCTTCAAGAATTCTGTAACTCAGAAATTTACCACTTGGCAACCATACTATACAGACCCTTAATGTAATAAAAAGATCCTATTCTAGACAAAAGAAAGAAAACCAGCATAGAAACAACACATTAAAATTATGATCTTTGAAGTATGTTTTGCTGCTTTCTTCTGATGGTGGAAGTTGACTTTCATATTTTCCCTTTCTCCTCCCATCACTTCTGTTGGAAGGAGTACAAAAAGTTAGGAGACTTTTAGTCTTGGGAAATTAAACCAAATATTAAACATACTGCACAGCCTCTGAATCATTGCACATAATTTTTATATTGTCTTAGTGTTTTGGACAGGAATTTCCCATTTAATACAACATTTATAAGTTTCTCTAGCAATTCTACATTGCAAGTTGTTAGATATAGTGTTCACCATTTTGTTTTTATCTTCCCACAATCCAATCACTTTAACAGATAACAACTGTCATCCAAAGCAGATTCAGGGAACTATCGGGGTGAGAGGGTTCTGTTTATTGCTAAAACAACTAATTCTATGAAGTTATTCTTAAAAAATCTGCAGTGTAAAAATGACCCATATAGATATAGAAGGCATAGTATACTCTCTGCCTATTTTTGCAATTACAAAGATACCAGAAAGTTTTTTCCCTTTTTTTCTTCTTTTTGTACATTAGTCATGGATTTCTCAGTTTAATCACTTACATTTATCTATAGTATTAGCTGGCCTGTGGCAAAGAAAAGAATTCCAAATTTATTTTATTTTTTTGTCAATCTATTCATTTAAAGCATCCACCCGTCGGCAGAGAGGGATAAAAAATGAGTAGTTATTGAAGGAATACATATAAATTGGGTTCAAATTCAAATCATACATCTATTTTAGATAGGATTTAGTATTTGTATGGTTCAAATCCATTTACAGTTCTTTTCCTTACCACACAAGCGCTTTTAAAATTGTTTGATATTCTTAATTTTTCATGGTTACATAGAACCTACAAATGAATCCAGAATTTTTTGGAATTTGGGGTTTTTTTTCAGGTTTTTAATCATTTAAAACAATTGGACTGTGTCTGATTGCAAATCTCTCCTTAGGTTTGCTTGTAGGACTTTGGGACTGTAATTGGTGTCAAAATATTTCTTCCAATGTTCTTGGGGAAGGACTGGAAATGTTCTGAATACATTTCATTTAATGAGATTAAGCACCTTGACTGAGTCTGTATTATGTCTGCAGCAGGTCCTGAGACTAAGGGTGCTTGACTGACACCTTCAGCTTCATTACAGATTTGGTTTATAACATTTGGGGAGATATGTAACTTGTATGCTTCATTTTACTCATTTATTAAGCAAACCAAATAGTTTAATTAAAGAAGGTGCAATAACATTTTGAGTCTCTCAAGGCTCAATGATAGAGTTCTACTTCAGTATGAACTCTAACTATTATTTACTATAGCCATTACCTTTCTAGTGTTGTGAACACTTGAAATTCCCTGCCCTCCTAATTCAACTTCTTGTTATTGTGATTATGTAGTAGTCAGAAGAGCTTCCATGTGTTATGGAAGCTGTACAGATACAGGAAGACACTAGTTCAAGAAGAATAATATAAAAACTATACAGAAAAGGAGAATAAAAAAATTAGAAAAGGGATCCATATATAATAGCTACATAGTTAAGGAGGTAAAAGTCACAGATAACTAGTTGTATTTATTTGTGTATTTATTTAATGCTACTGTACTTTCTCTTAATGTTAATATTGCGAACCTCTCTTCCAAACAAAATGAACTATCCATTTGGAATTATCCGTAAGCCATTCCTGATAAATTTTTGGAACAGTATTGCTATTATAGGCAGGACTCTGCTTTGGGGAGAATAATAATAGTTCACCAGTATAGATAATTGCACACTAACATAATACATGGACATGTGCTTTGGCACAGTTTAGTGTTGTAGTTACGCTGCATATCAGTGGAAAATCTCACAAGATTTTCACTCCCCTGTTCAAAGTAATGCAGTTTGCTTTAGATGGAGTAATAGGAAAAAAAACCCTAAAGGAGCTAGTCTTTTCTAGGGTAGCAATGACTAAATATAAAGAGATGATACAGACCTACAAGAAATATTTCATGAAACCTAAATGGAGCAAACTGCATGAAAAACAGAGCTTACTAGACTTTGCCATTGTGTAAGATTTTATAAGACAGCTAAAATACCCCTTGTCGCACACTTGGGGAGCTTTATGTTTAGTGCTCTGGTAAAGAGTATTACAGAAGACAAGATGGAGTTTATTACTAATAAAAATCACGCTTCTTTTTCAAGGGTATGAAAAACGTAAGAAGTAGCAGATTTGGCAGTTCCAGTGGTTCTGGAAGAGTGGTGGAGAGATTCAGAGTCTGACCCTCACTCTCATCAAACTTTCTGCACAAACCTCTCTCTAAAAGACTAAATATTTAATAGGATTTGTAGAGGACAAAAGTATTTGGCTACAAACTTTTCATAGCTTGCCAAAACTATCCAAAAAGTTTCCAGTAAGAGTTTGAATACTGGCTTTATTTTCTATAAAATTTTGATTTTTAATGATTTCATAGGATTTCTTTGTCTCATTTTGTAGTTGAAGCAAGATACTTTTAAAAGCCAAAGTATCTGACATAGCATATGTTATACATTTAGTCCAGGAAAAACTCAGCTTACGTTAGTCATCCAAATCTAGCACTCATGTCACAGTCTGGTGCTAGAGTAAGGGGGAAAGAAGAAATATGATTCAATTGAAGTCTCTACCACCCGTTTTTGCTGAACAACAGGAACAGTTGTTGATTTGCATGGTATTCATGTGTACTGATGCTCTCTGGGCCAAATTAATTTTAGATATAAATAGGTGCAACTTATCTGATTTAAATAGCATATATGCACTCAAACCTGCAGTAAGCATGTCCCTCTCTTTATCATATGAGTTGCTTTCATTTCTGTTCATGAAAATGAGTCAAATGCCATTGAAATTTATTACATTCAAACCCATCTTGATTTCCAAGGAAGAGAAGGCTAGACAATTTATTGTCTTTCAAATGCAGTTTTTATCCTTTTCTCATTCATGAGGCATCAGAATGGAAGAATCAATCTATTGAAGAGCTGTAATACCAGAAACTGACTTTTTCAGCTGATCATTGAGCTGCAAAGTCTAGATTTAATCAAAGTATTCTGTTGGTTCAGAGGCAAAAAGTATCTAAGAAAAGACTTAAGGGCTATCTCCTCTGCCTTCATATAAAAAAAAAATACATTTAAGCTAACAACTGTGTTGTCTTGGACACAAATGGACACAGTGGACACAAATATCAGTGTAATTGTTTACACCACAATACCAAAAATAAATTAGGAAACATAACCTTTAGATGGAAGGAGTTGAACCTTCTCTTTACATACTATTGCATGTTATAGTGTGGTGGTCTTGTGGGGCTTACTGAAAAATCAATACAAGTAAAACCAAATATCACTTTCCCAACATTTAATCAACTCACTGTCTATGCTATTGCCCACCTTTGAAGTGAATAGGAATGTCATAAAAGAAGCGTTTATCTGTGGTCATGACTCAATACCCTGTATAGTACATATTGAAACCATCAGCTAACATCTCAGTTATTAAAAATAATAGCCAAACTTTTAGAGATGTAGAGACCTAGAAAAACAAAATTTGTCCTGGAAATGATCCTGACCATCAGAGCAGCCATTTACTTATAAAAATAGGTCACAGAGTTACATTAATATGTTGAAAATTTTCAATTGTCATTTCTTCAATGAATTGAGTTATACAGTATAATTCACGTAAATAACATCATATGCAAAGACAACAGTTAGCAAAACAAACAGGTAATCTAAAGGTCCCAGTTTTTTATGTTTTAAAAACATGTGTACACATAGAAAGACAGTGATAAAAAGGATGATAAAGAGGTGAAGGGATTAGTAATTACCAAATCAAATTCTGACTTCTCTTGCATTTGTTAGATAAGAAGTGATCTGAAGTAAGCTCAAGAGTCTCCATTATTGTAAAAACCAAGATCAGAACTATTTTGTTTATGTAACTTAGATTTTTCAATGGGTAAGTCTTTCTAAAATAGATATTTAACAGTCATTCAACAAGGAAGATTAAAAAGAAACATGAATTAGGTAAGTACACTTTAAGCATAAATTTCTTGACATGGAACCAGTGCATAACTAATCCAAAGACTGGAATAGTTGTAAATAATCAACTGACTTATGACATGCAATGGATAACTAATAAACACTACAAAAGGTAATATTATCCACATGAAATTCTGTAAGCCTATTTTCGCATCATGGTCATAGTAGGAAAAACTTCAGTTTTTAAAAAATATTTATAAGTAGAATGTTATGTGTGAAAAAGAAATATTAATTCATCAACAAAATTATGCAGACTGTTATATTTTACCCATATTCTTTCTTCAAATATTTTAGAGATATCAGAGAATACTCTGTTGGGATAAAGAGGAATATAAAATCTTACATTTACAGTCCAGTCCAAACACCAAAATGAAATACAGGAACTGACCCTCTCTGTCTAGCTTCATGCTCCTAATGACATCTTAATTTGGAACCTGAACTCTTCAAACTTGGTCTTTTAATCAGGATTCTATCCAGATATCTCAATAAAGAAATCATCGGATTCCCACAGTTCTTAACTACTATAAGAATCAGAGGAAAAAGCTTTTGTTAAAGTGTTATGCATTGAGACTGTTACATTCCTAATTTCCAGGAGACCCTGGCTATAAACTCATTTTGATTCACTAGATTAGCTAGAAATGTCATATTTTATTTTATGCAATGTCTTTCATCTTTAACACATGATTAATTATATGTACTGAGCATGCATTCTCCCAGCAAAAACTTTCTTCTTGCTGCTGTGCAGCATCTGAAAGGCTTCCTTTATATGATCCATTCCCTTATTAGAAACAGCTTTTTTTATATTTCATTGATTTTTTTTTTTTTTTTAAACTTCAGCTGTTCCCAGAGTTGCATCAATTGTCTTTGAAGTTGTTTTTTATTTTGGGGGGAGGGGGTAGCGGGTTTTGTTGGGGTTTTGGTTGGGGGTTTTGATTTTTTTTTTAATTTTTTTTTTTTAATAAAAAATGTAAGCATAACTGTCTGGCTTATGCATTCAACAGTTAACTGGCAAGATGTTTACCTAGGTGAAATGGTATCAGCAATTCAGTATGTAGTACAAATATCTGGCCCATAATTTCTGCTTACTAGTGCAATCATATATATACATATGTCACGTCCCAAGGGTGGAGCAACTCAGGTTCTTGGATTTCCTTTGTCAGAATTAAGGTGAAATGACACCAGGGTTGTTCAAACAATAATCAACATTTATTCAGCCAAGCTAACCTTGCCCAAGTATAAGTGAACTTATCAATATGAACCTTGCATCATGTCATTAAGCCATTGTTTGAAAAGAGAAGGGAGGTGTAGAAAAAGAAGTGGAAAAAGGAACATGGAACTGTTTCAGAAGGAGAGCCCTCCCATTGAGTCATGAGGTTCAGAGCAGACCCCCTTGCTTTCTGGACTCATTCTCAAAGAGGAGTCCAGGGGCAGCTGGATCCACTCCTAGTCTCAGACTTGGTCAACTGTTTATGTTTAAAAGGATGAGGTGTAGGGACCGTGGAAAAGAGAAGGGAAGGAGGGGGAGAGAAAGAGAGAGAGAGGAAAAGGGTTTCACCAGTCTGGGGTCCAGTGTTGGTCCATCCAGCGTAGAGATCCAGTTCTGGAGGGCGCGCACTGAGAACTCGTTCTCCCTTCTTTTATAGTGTGTTAGTCAGTGGTCTTGGCATGCGCAGTTCACGTTCCCAGGGTTCTCTGGGATCGGTCGGTGAGCCTGGGGGGGTCATTGAGGAGTTGCCTCTCTTTCCCTGCTGGCATGACCGCTTAAGATAGAAGCACAGTCCCATCCTCCATGGGGTCCACTCCTCCGGGTGCATACGCTATGCTTCTTTTCATGGTCGCTTAAGATAAGGAATTGTGGCTTTGGAGAAGCACAGTCCCACCCTCCGTGGGGCCCTCTCCTCCGGCCACATTGTCCTGTTCACACAACTCCAATGCTTTTACAGAGACTGTCTTCTCCACCAAAGTTCTTTAACTAATGTTTGAGACATTGACTATAATTTGTCAGACCGTCACAATATATTAATTCACACATACTATATAATTGCTTAGTTGTGGGAACTAAGATTTTGCCTGATTAGGTAGTCAAGACTCAAGGGATATTGAGAAGATAAAACAGGAAAGAAGAAATAAAGTCACCATGTTTGTATAAATGCATGCAAATTTGTTATGAGAAAGAAGATCAGCCAATTAGTTGAGAAGTGACAATTTCCAGCCAGGTGACTGTGCTAGGGCTTGAGGAGCCTAGAGGATATTAAACAGTCAAATTTGATTCTCCAGATAAGGGCGGGTTACTTATCAGATGCTGCTCTTAAAAGGTAGAGCTGGAAGTCTCTAGCAGACTGGGAGACCCCTGTTCTAGATAGGGCTGCCAGACCTCAGCAGAGGGCTGGCGCTGAGGCTGTCAAGTGCTGCTGTTTGTGTCAGGGTCACAGAAATCAAAGTCATTGCTATGATGTGGGTTCTTCCCATTTTCTAGCACCTTCTGTCCTGACCTAGGACCTTGTTTACTTGCTCTGGTTACTAATCCCTAAATCTGCTTCTGCATACCTCAGCTCACAAACTACTATGCTGCTAGACTCTGTGAGCCAGATTAAAAAGCTTTCAACTGCTGCAACTTGGTCTACCAGGTCAGTTTTTTCTACCTGATACCAGTATTTTTGGATTGCCAGTTCTGCTGAAGTCAAAAGCTAATTGTCTTCAATAATAAAGATTTTCTTGTTAATTAGAAATGTGGTCCTCAAAAACCCAAATATTATACTAGTTATGTTTATTTTCTAAGGAAATCCTAGGAAAAGGACAACAGTCCTTAGTAGTTAACTGGTAGCTATGGCAACCAAGCTATGGATTGCAGTGATATCTAATTGCTAGATAATAGGAATCAGTGATTTTTTTGTTCAGAAATGAAAACTAGAATATAAAGATACTGTAGTCACACCTGGCAAAGGGTGTATAAAAAGCTACTAGCTCAGCATGGCAGTACTTGATACCCATTTCATACAGGTGTTAGCAGGTAACCTGCAGTACAAGACAATGGGAGAATCAAACCCCAGACTGTGAAATTAATATTTTTCTTTCCTCTTCCTTACTTAAGGGAAAATCTTTTCTTCAATATAATCAGTACAGTACCTAGTATTGAGACCGATGTCTTTTCTTACAGAGAATGTTGCCATGGAGAAGTTTGTCACATTTTTCAAAAAGGTACACATTGTGCCCAGGTGGTACATTTTTATGAGGCTGAAAGAAAATGTAGAATTAATCTACTCATGTAGGATAGAAATCATAAGTACCAGCTGAGAGCATATACAGGAATTCCTTTTCCAAATGTCCATAATCTTAAATATGCTATCATGCCTTCTGAATTTCCTGGAACTATGAACATTCTTCCATTCTTTTCCAGAGATAGCTCTTTTCTCTAATTAGACTGGTTTGATGCCATAATACTACTGACAACTGTGTCTGCACTATTTGAGGCACAGATTTGTTAAATGGTTTAGGATTTTGTTTTTGTGTTTCTTGTATTTCCACTTCTACTAGTAATAATTTTCAGATTGCAGTATGATGTCACATGCTTTAAATTGTAAGCAATAGTGCCAGAAGTGAGCAGAGTGATTTCTCTACCTGCTGAAATTAAGCAACCATATTTTTTAAGCTGGCTTTAGTTTTCCTTTTTAAAAAAAAAAAAAGAAATATTGGAAGTCTGCACAGGAATAATAATAATAAACAATCTGAAATTTAGTGGTATAATTTCTGTAGATGTGCTTATCCCTGGAGTTGTTGAAAGCGCAACAAATCTGAATCAGCTGTCTTTACCAAGAAGTAGAGAGGCCACTGCAAATTATTTATATTTTGTATGCAACAGATGCATTAGGTCCTACATTAAAAATTACCACTTTGAATATTAAAAACAAATTTTAAAAGACAAAAAATCTCAAACAATTCAATAGGGAATTCTGACAATATGGAATGTTTTTGGCTTTTTTTTCATTACATGTAAATAGCAAAATTAAGAAAGAAGTTTGAGAGGGAGAGAGCATTCAAGTGGCTTTTGCTTTTCTTTCTTTTAAATACACCACCTAGGACACTTAAGAAACCTACTTAATTGACTCCAGTGACTGCTGGAGTTACTTCCTTCTTAGTGTATTGGCAGCATATGGCAAGGTTTTGGTAGCGTGCTGACTGCAGGGGTGGCCTCCGTAAGAAGAGACCAGGGGCTGCTCTGTGCTGGATACAGCTGGTTCTTGCCAGCTTCAAAACAGACCCAATGCAGGGTTAAGTGTGTGGCACCTCTGTGAAAACATATCTAAGAAATGGCAAAAAATGCTGGATGGAGAAAGGGGGAGACAACAAAAAGAGTGAGAAGCAACAATGGGAACATCAAGGTCAGCGCAGGAGGAGTAGGTGCTCCATGGTGCTGGACCAGATATCCCCTGCAGCTCATGGAGAGGACCACGCTGGAGCAGATGGATATTCCCAAAGGAACTGTCACCTGTAGGGAGCCCACACTGGAGCAGAGGAAATGTGTGAGAGGAAAGTAGCAGCAGAGAGAAACTACTACATACTGACCATAACACTCCCCAACCCCCTGCACTGGTTGGGTAGTAGGGGAGTCTGGAGTAAAGACTGAATTTGAACCTGGGAAGGGTGAAGGAAATGTGTTGGATTAATGTCAGTCTTTTTGTTTCCCACTACCTGAACTGCCGCTACATTTTTATTTTAATTGCCAATAAATTAACCTAGTTTTCCTCAGGTTGAGTCTGTTTCACCTACAACACTAATTGGCAAGCGATCTCCTTGTCTTTACATCAACCCTCAAGCTTTCTCATTCTTGCTCTTCCTACTTTCTTCTCCTGTCCCATTGAGGGAGGAAGTAAGCGAGTGGCTAGGTGGGAGTTTGGCTGTTAGCCAAGGCCAACCCACCATGATTAGTTACAGAATAAATATCGACATACAATAGCCCTCACTTTCTAATTCTGTATGTCTTTGGATACAATAAGTAGTAATCGATGTACAAAGAAGATAAACATGCTTTCCCAAGCATCCTGTTCAGTGGGTTCTTCGTGTTTTAATAAAGAAAATTAAATTCATTAATACAGATGAATGTATTACTGATTTATGCATATGACTATTCTGTATGTTAGCTCTATTCAGTCTATCACTGTTAGCAGCAAAATAAATTAGCGTTAGAAATTGTAGTAGTTCCTTCTTGAAAGCTAAATCTTTCTGATCATCTCTTTGTCTTCAGGTAGAAAAGAACCTAACTTCATGGAAGGTCTTTTGTATTTTATATATGTTCTTTCAACATTCCTGAAAGGTTTGGGGTCCTGAGTCCCGAAATAGAAGTAACTCAGCAAAAACCTGGGTGCCTCTGATTTTTTCCTGCCTAAAACACTGAGATAAAGGCTGCTGAAATTAACATAGCTTCAACTCTCCCTCAATTGTGTCATGGAAGTCTTCCAGGATTCTGTGGGAAGAGAGGCTCTGGAAATAGGACCCACCAACATCCGAATTTTCCACGATCAGCAAGACCTAATGAATTGAAGAGCAGAGGGGCAGAAAGAGATACTTCCCTAAGAGAAAAATTTGGGGAGCTATTCATAATACCTAACATTAGGGACAGAAGTTATCTGGTCAGCCTCTCTACATCCTTTTTACATCTACAATTGGTAGTTTCTCTACAGAATGTTTCAGATCAGGAACCTAACATATGTGCACTGAATTATTTTCTGAAGGAGTTTGTCTTTCTCCAAAAACTGCAGAAGAAGCCCATGGAATCTATTTTGTAACATGGGTAATTAAAATTTACAGTTTGTCAGTAAGAATACCTTTCACTTTTCATTCAGTATTAATGCTATTGGGGGAAAATATAACTTATGATGTATGATATTTAAAACAACACTGAATTGTGAATGTCGTCTTTGTTTGCATTACACTGAAATTTATTGAAGGAGGAGTACCTGTATATTCAACATGGTAAATCCAGATTAGTGGATCAGAATTATTAAAAACTAATATCTTCCTCAGGTTTTGTACCCTAGAGATCACAAGAAATAAAATGTAACCCCTTTTTCTGGATGCCAAGTTGATTAATGATTTTATTTCTGGGATGAATATTATAGACGAACAACAGTGCAATCTTTAGATAAAATGGGAAAATATAGAAGATGATTAAGGAGTTTAATTTACTTGGTATGTTATAATTATGTTATGTTAAAATACAGAGAATTACAACAAAATTTTTCTTTTTATCATTAATACTACTTTTGCTCCAGCAGGTTTATATGAGGAAAACAATCTTTGAAGACAAACACAAGAAAAGCTTATTTAATATTTTTTAAATCTTTCCTTTTTGTCTCATTGTTTATGTCTATCTTTTTATGTCTGAAATCAAGATCTCTCTCCACATTTTTTCCTTACCAATGCATTGTAATTTCAGTTTCATACTGGAAGGCTGCTCAAAAAAACTAGACTCTTGCCAGTGACAGCATTAACTTCTGCATGCACATTTCATCCTGTTATTTTATACAGTTTGTTGTTCTAGTTAAAATCAATGGTGGGTAAGAAGGAGGTTTATCAGTATTAGACAAGAACAAAAAAGAAATTAGATCTAACAAGGTCACACTGGTTCTAACGCAACAGCCACTAAAGGCAAAACCCAAACTCTTTCTAACTTAAATGGAAGCAGAAGCTGTTTCTGCTTTTTCATAAAACATTGTTCATGCATATAGATGTTCTCCATTTTTTATTATTTTCTTTATATCCCGGTGTCTCAAAAATGTTCCTGTCTATTTTAATAAATATTAAAAAAATGTTACCTTTACCAAATATTGCTTTTTTCAAAGTGTAAGTATATAAATGAACTGGACAGGTTAAAAAGCATTTCCTTAGGATATATCAGGAGCTTACTCCTTTTATTTTCTTACCATCTGTAACTATAAGAGAACATTTAATATTCCTATAGGCCATGGAATTATCATTTTGTTAGGCATACTATGCAGACTGTTTTTAAGTACTATATGACCCTTGGCTTCAAAATGTGAAAGACCAACAGAAGGCTGGTGAAAACAGAGAAAAAATATGTCCAAGAGATGAGAAAATATTTGACAACACTGCATTATATAGAGCTGGGTTTTAGTATTATCTTTGTTCAGACTGGCTGAACTCTAAAAAATAACCTTATTACAAAAATATCATGGCAAGCAGTCAGAAGGTGGTAGATGTTTCCTGGTGGTAGAGTTAGCCCAAATAAAATGGAGGTTTTTGAGTAATTGCCATAAATGCAGCACCATTTCCCAGTTTGCAAACACTGGTGTTGAGTACTATTTTATTACACAGATAAGTCTCATTGTTGCAGGAAGAGTACCATGCTACTTATAGTGAGACTCTACTCATCTGCCATCTGGCCTCCTATTCACTGACCTAAGCTTGATTATAGATACATTGGCTGAACATTTTCACATGTGTTGGCAAGACTAAAAAAGAGGAAAGCTGAGTTATTTCAACTTTAAGCGGGTGGATGCATGCATACCTAAGACATGTCAGAAATTGAGCAAAATAATATTGTATGCAATTGTTATGGGAACACAGTAAAGTAGATTCATTTTAATGAGGAATTCTTTCTGCATGATTGCAATTTTTGATTTGACATTGCTATTTTGAACATGATATTCAGTGAAAGTTGTTTTCAACTTTAGATTTTGCTACTACACAAAAATAACCTGCAATTTTTTTCCTGTCGCACTGAGTCTAAAGTCACTGTAAGTGTGGCCTAAAGGGTTAGTTTCTTACTAAAGAAATCTTGTCCAGTTAGGTGCATGCAGCCACCTCAAAGCACACACGGCACAAATCAGACATAGTATTTGTGCCTCACCTTAATGACGAAAAAAATACTGAGTTTTCTCTATTTGGAAATAGTATGTTCTGCATGATACCTTCGTCTTGGTCTTGATTTATCTTGATCAAAATCCTGAATTAATAGAGGCAGATGAAGCAGGAGCATGTCATAGAAACACTTCCTACAGTAAGAACTAGGAGCACTAATAAAATGCACAGGAGTATAGTAATATACAAATCTATAGGTTTCAGTGTAAAAAGAAGAAAAGGAACAACACAGACCTTCTTGGATGCAGAAAAGCTTCTTGTTCTTATAGCAGTTAGTGAAATACAGGATATCACAGTTCTGTACCTACTATATGATAAGAAGGACAGGTAGGAGTTGCTTTTTTAAGTGTCCTTGAAGAATAAAAAAAAATAAAGTAAAATAAAATAAAATAAAATAAAATCACAAAACCTTCCAAAGCCATTAAAAAGCTTGAAAAGAGCTTCTTTATCCAGCAGCTATAGCAGGAAAATTTTCTAGGGATGGTAAACCTTTCTTGCCAGGAACTACATATTAGTAGGTATAATGATGGCATACTAGCACACAAATTAAACAATTAAAATAATACTATATTGAAATTATATTAAAATATTTATGGCAATAACCTAAAGATTGTCAGGTCATTGATCTTTGTATTCACTGATGAACTGCATTATCATTATGACAAGGCTTATATAATTTTCTAGATAGGTCATTAAAAAAACATCTCACTATGTTAGCAGTTCCTCTTTGTTTTTATAACAGGAAGTTCTACTTTTGTCATGATTTTACCTCATTAATTCCACATACTGCTGACATCTAGTGACCAAATAATCTCATCTGCTTTTTTTTCATTGGTATCAAAAAATACGTATTTCATAATTATACTATAGCTGTTTTGAGATATTTCTGTCCATACAAATATCAGCTGTTTAGATTTCATTAACTTATTGAACAAAACCTGTCTTATAGTTAGAAGACTTGAACTGAAAATAAGCTTTCTTTTCCACTCTAGACTGTGAATAGAAACAAAAATAAAAAGTAGATTTGAAAGGCTTAATTTATGTATATTATAATTTCACCTCAGTGTTTGCTGTGCAGTCTTTTATGTTGACTGTTTGGAGTTCAAGTTCTATTTTTGGAAATTACACTAATGGTGGGCATGTAAGCAAAATGACGAAAGGGAGGGTAGATTATGAAGGATGAAGCCTGAAGAAAGTAAGTTGGCCTGAGCTTTGAAGGAAAGGAATTGACTCCTGTTCTGATGAGCACAAATTAAGAAAGTACTGTTAGGGCTCTGTCCAAAGATTATGAAAGGTTCAGGCTTTCCATTCTGGGTCAAAATTCTGCATTCTTTTGCATGTGGAATCAGGCTACCAGTGGCAGAATTACTTCTGAAGATCAAATCCACACTACAGTTCACTTAGATGAGTAGAAGAGCCAAACTTGTGCCACAGCTCAGCTGATGGATCTAACCTAAGTCTCAGCTCCAAGTGGGTGCAGACTGCAGTGTATTGTGTCAGGCAGGCGGAAAATACCATTAAGTCCTCTGAAGTTTTTTGAAAACCTAATATGATTCATTGCTGAAATGGCTGGTGAGTAGGCATTTTAGCAAAAAATTCAGAAACAGACCTGATAAAACAGGTAGGTTAGCCATACCATTCATCCTTAGTTCAATCTGAATATTAAATAAATAACCATTTTAAATTGTGGTATTATCATGGTTTCTTTCAATAAAAGGTGCTTCAGGTTTCATATTTTGAAGTGCTTAACAGTGAGGACAATATACATACATGGGTAGCTAAAGTATAAAAAAAACCAACAAAAAAACCAGGAACAAGACAAGAAATTAATTTAATCACTTATCTGCTCTATGCAGTGCACTTTGGAAGGTAGGTACCCCAGAGGACCAACCAAAAATCCCAGATGCTCATTAAGGATTCATAAAGTTTTGGTCAATACAAAGCACAGGACAGCACAAAGCTGTTTTCTTGTTGTACTTTAACACTTTCCACATTTTTCACTTTTCTCCCTCCTGCACATTTGAGGAATAACCTCATGCACCAGTCCATGCTGGGGCTGACCAGCTGGAAAGCAGCTTTGCAGAAAAGGACTTAGGCTGACCACGAATCAGCAATGTGTCCCTGTGGCAAAGAAGGATAATGGTATCCTGGGCTGAATTAGGAAGAACATTGCCAGCAGGTTGAGGAAGTTGGTCTTTCCCCTCTACTTAGCACTGGTGAGGCCACACCTGCAGTATTGAGTCCAGTTCTGGTTCCTCAGTACAAGAAAGTCCAGGGAGAGTTCAGCGAAGGACCACGAAGATGAAAGGGGCTAAAGCATCTCTCCTATGAGGAAAGGTGAGAGAGCTGGAC
This sequence comes from Haliaeetus leucocephalus, assembly GCF_000737465.1. Taxonomy (NCBI): domain Eukaryota; kingdom Metazoa; phylum Chordata; class Aves; order Accipitriformes; family Accipitridae; genus Haliaeetus; species Haliaeetus leucocephalus. The sequence goes on from NW_010972853.1 coordinate 7,383,728, forward strand.
TGATTAGCCTGCAGAAGAGAAGGCTCATGGGGGGACCTTATCAATATGTACAAACATCTGAAGGGAGGGTGTAAATAAGACAGAGCCAGGCTCTTTTCAGCGGTGCCCAGTGACAGGACAAGAGATAATGGGCACAAGCTGAAACACTAGTGGTTCTGTCTGAGCATAAGGAGACTCTGAGGGTGACAGCACTGGCACAGGTGGGCAAGAGTGGTTGTGGAGTCTCCATCCTTGGAGGCATTCAAAAGCCATCCGGATATGGTACTGGGCAACCTGCTCTAGGTGACCCTCCCTGATCAAGGGGGTTGCACAAGATGATCTCCAGAGGTACCTTCCAACCTCAGCCAGTTTGTGATTCTGTAACACAGTTCAGGCATTTGACTCTGGCAAAGACATTTCGGTTCACTCTGGTTCTAGGGCCTGAAGCTGTCTTCTGAGCATTAGTAATGTAACTTTTAAAATGCAGCTGAAGGAGTGACATAGGTGCCCACATTTTCACATAGTAGACCAATAGCTACTGTTGTTTCAGCTCCACCTCTGGAAGTTTGTATTTGTTTTGTGTGGCAAGGTTTTAGTAGCAGAAGGGTTACAGGGGTGGCTTCAGTGAGAAGCTGCTGGAAGCTTCCCCTATGTCCAACAGAGCCAATACCAGCTGGCTCCGAGATGGACCTGTTGCCAGCCAAGGCCGAGCCCATCAGTGATAGTAGTAGCACCTCTGTGATAACATATTTAAGAAGGAAAAAAAGTTGTGGGAGACACAGAAACGGCAGCCAGAGAGAGAGTGAGAACGTGTAAGAGCAACAACCCTGCAGACCCCAAGGTCAGTGAAGAAGGAGGGGGAGGAGGTGCTCCAGGCACTGGAGCAGAGATTCCCCTGCAGCCCGTGGGGAAGACCATGGTGAGGGAGGCTGTCCTCCTGGAGCCTGTGGAGGACCCCATGCTGGAGCAGGTGTATGACCGAAGGAGGCTGTGACCCCGTGGGAAGCCTGCGCTAGAGCAGGCTCGTGGCAGGACCTGCGGATCTGTGGAGAGAGGACCCCACACTGAAGCAGGTTTTCTTGCAGGACTTGTGACCCCGTAGGGGACCCACGCTGGAGCAGTGTGCTCCTGGAGGACTGCACACCATGGAAGGGACCCATGTTGGAGCAGTTTGTGAAGAACCGCAGCCTGTGGGAAGGACCCACCTTGGAGAAGTTTGTAGAGGACTGTCTTCCATGGGAGGGACCCCACGCTGGAGCAGGGGAAGAGTGTGATGAGTCCTGCCCCAGAAGAGGATGAAGTGACAGAAATAACGTGTGATGAACTGACTGTAAACCCCATTCCCCATCCCCCTGCGCCACTGGGGAGGTTGGTAGAGAATCTGGGAGTGAAGTTGTGCCCAAGAAGAAGGGAGGAGTGGAGGGAAAGTGTTTTGAGATTTGGGTTTATTTCTCATTACCCTACTCTGGTTGATTGGTTGAGTTAATTTTCCCCAAGCTGAGTCTGGTTTGCCCGTGACAGTAATTGGTGAGTGATCTCTCCTGTCCTTATCTTGACCCACAAGCCCTTTCTTATATTTTTCTCTCCCCACCCAGCTGAGGAGGGGGGAGTGACAGAACAGCTTTGGTGGGCACCTGGTGTTCAGCCAGGGTCAACTAACCACAAAGTTATACCACTGTATTGGAAAGACTTCAAGACTGACAAAGCTAAAAGAGATATCACAAATGATGTGACTGTAGATTACTGTTAGGTTATTTACATTCTTAAAACACTGATTTGGGAGATGTATGCTCCAATCTGCTATCTCACCATTTTTTATGTATTCTGCACTGTATCCATCTACACTGGATAAAAATTACAAAAATTATCTTGGATGTAGAAACTGGATCTTGAACAATGAGAATTCTCATTGTCACTAAACACAGAGCTCCAGAGTCACGTTCCTTTGTGCTCCATGAATCTTGCAGTGGGCAGGTGAATCAGCTTTCCAACAAAGGCAAGAGTGCAGAGTGCAACTCTGGCTTGTATGGTTTAAGAACTGTATTCGTATCCATTGAGGTTAGGAAGAAATCAGACTAGGGTTTTCCTCTCTCTGGATGAATGCTTTAGTTTGCAAGCTGTTGTAAAAGGAGAACACTAGTTCAGGAAAATTTGTTTTATTTAAATATCAAGACTACCTAAAGAGTGCTCGGCATTTTGAAATGAGCTGTAAACAAGAATCCTGGTTCTACTTCCTCTGTTGACAGAGGCATCTTCTCAAAAACATTATTCTCAGCTCTCAGATTCATTCATCAGATACCATTTTCTTCTTAGCATTTCTTGCTGGGAAGCTTGCAGCTCTCTATTCAGCATATAAATATTTGCATCCTATTGTGAAGTGCATAATTCTTCTTGTGCTCAGAATTTAGGGCTAAATACATTAAAGTTAAGCACTGCAGTGTCTCTGTCCATTCAACTAATCCCATGTATCCATGTCTTAATCTGAAACTGTTGTTATGTTCCTAGTATATGTAAATCAGTAAAGTTTATGTAATTGAGAAAAATCAATTGCTATTGTAAAATGCATACTTATATTGACACAAACCCTATTTTTATGTCAATAGGTGGTAAGATAGATGTTCTATGCAATTCAGTAATCGTAAGGCCAAGGAAGGAAACTCTTCCCATGAAGAGTATAGCAATTAATCTCTGTTGCACAATGTATTTTTAAGAGACATACATTTATCACACCTAAAATATTGTCTTGCTGTAGACTTAAGTGATGTATTTCATTAAGGGCCTGACTCTGTAAAGTACTAAAAAAAAGGTTTAACACTAAGTATATGAATACCCCTACCTCTTTAAAGTTGTGATGCTTGTTAAACTTCAGTATGCAGAATTAGAACCTATCAACCCCGTAGTTGGTTGTAACACTCATAACATTCCTGTCATAACACTGTTTAAAAAAGAACATATATTTTAGTGTCACTGGCTGCAAGTTTTAGGTTATTTCTGTTTAATAAAGATAGAGAAGAAAAAAAAATGTTGCAAAAAATTTGCAGCCATGATAATCTTGTTTGTGGTGACTGATCTTCTTGCATTTGATAATGATATTAGCACTGCAAGAAGCTTTGTCAGCTCTGCCAATGGACTTTCACTCTTAATTACTATTTTCAGTGATTTTTTTTGGTGTTTGATGGTAATTTTGAGCCACAGCTGCTGTTTCCATTTTGATTTGTTTACTTTCCATAAGACAATTTGTTTTACGGAAATGAATCCCATTAAATAGGGCTTCTTTTGTGTGATATATGAGTATAATTCTTGTCTTAGGATTTTCATTTTAATGAACACTTTTATAATTGCTTGTTTGCAGAATATTAGGTTTTAAGATTTAGTTTATGCATGTTTATTTTCTTAAGAAATAATGCAAATAGTTTGTGTTGATATTACATTAAGCCAATACATTTAAAAAGGATGAATTAAAAGTCCTGCAACTGGAAAGGAAGATCCCTTTGCAACAGTGCAAGCTGAGGACTCACTGAGGAGCACCTCTGCTGAAAACGACCCTGGAAATCTTGGTAGGCAGCAAACTGAACATGAGCCCTCTGTGAGCTCTGGCACACCAGAAATGCAGCCAGTAGCTCAACAGAAGCAATTGTCAGGGAGTTGCAGTGGCAGACTGCTCCATGAGGAAAGGCAAGCTGGGAGCTGAGGGTAGCAGAGGAGTGGGAAAAGGTACCGACCTCACTGGCAAGGAGTCAGAGAGTTAAGTCAGTAGGTCAAGATCAGGATAGGTGTGGAGATAGTGTTTAGAGTCTGTCTAAGTTCTGTGATCACACAGCAAGTCATTCGTAATGAGGCAGGTCCAAAGTCAATCCCAAAAGCAAGTCAGTGGTTTAGGCTCAGGGTAGAATCAAGGTAGTATGAGACTGGGAGCAGATCTGGCTGCTACACAACTGCAGTGTTGCTTAGGTGGGGGCCAAGTGTGAGACCCTCAGCTGAAAAGGAGCTTCCCAGGGAAGGAGGGGCAGATTCCCACTCCTACCTTTCTTCACAACAGCCCTTAGCAGTTGGACTTGGTGAAACTTGGACTCAGTCAACTAAGCTCCTAGAAAAGGGAATGTGCTCACAGACATGACAATCATTATTCTCCTTTACTCTGTATTTGTTAGACCAATCTAGAATACTACATCCAGATTTGGGCCCCCTCCAATATAAGAAAGACATAAATAAGCTGTTATTTGTTCAGTAGAGGACCACCAAGATGGTCAGGGAGCTGGAGCTCTTGCTCTGTGAGGACAGGCTGAAGGAGTTTGCTTGTTCAGCTTGGAGAAGAGACAGCTTTGGCAGGCAGCTAATAGCAGCCTACCAATGCCTGCAGGGAGGTCATCAAGACAGAATCAGTTAAAACAAGAGAAGTCCAAAGTGGATATAAGGGGAAATTTTTTTTCCACCATGAAGACAGGCAAGCAGTGAAACAGGTTGCCAAGAGAGGCTGTGAAGTCTCTATCCTCAGAGGTTTTCAAGACCATAATGGATAAAGCCCTGAGCAGCCTGGCAGTACCATACATCTGACCCAACTTTGAGACACCTCCTGAGGTCCCTTCCAGCCTGAGCTGTCTTATAATGCAAAGGTTCTACAGTGTCTCATTAATTCATTATTTTGACTCTTACTTATTTATTTCAGTTTCTAGAGTTATATATTACTGTTATGTTTATCAATATCAATTCTGAGAGGAGAAAATGGGAAAGAGGAATAGAAAAAGAAATTTATTTCAAGATAAAAAAGAGGTGATGATGTCTAATAAAGATCTAAACTAGGTCTTCAGAAGCTAAATAAAATTTACTTATCCTGGCCACTGGTAAGTAAAGGCAGGAGCTTGTTACTAAAAAATACTTTCTTCAAAGGACAACTTAAATCAGATCCAATTCTACCACACTAAACTACCCGAATTATAGGTAGTTGTTCTCTGTTACTGAAAGGAATAGGTTAAATAGATACATAAGTCAGGAATAAGTTCTTCAAATCAAACAAATAAAAAAATAAAAAGAAAAATCCTAAACAAGTCAACGAAGAAACGGAAATATGAGGCAATCAAAAAGTCTTCAGACTGAACTATTAGGAAGTGTAGAACTACACAGTAAGGTCTGCTGGGGCTGGGGGGGAGGGCAGGGATTGAGGTTCATTTTACCATCCTGATATCATCTTTGAAATTAATGTTTCTATTTGTAGTGAAAGGTGTGAATCAGCATGAGCTAACAACATCTAATTTATCATAAACTAGTCATACTGGGTTCCTTTTGTATTAGTATTTTAGTTTGGGTAACAGATGTGCTTCCGAGGACAGTCTCCTGATCATACCCTCTCACTGCATTTTGTTTCACACTGCAGACAGGTCTTAGAGCTTACCACTTGTACTTCTTTTGGACAAAACTAAACTAAAAAACTGTATTTAACTGTTAATGGGCACTCAGTCCACAAGCCCAGACTAGAACCAGTCCAAGGTAGAACCTTCTGAAATGCATATAGCATGGACATAGGTGTCAGTATCAACTGTTACTCTATAGATCTCTTCGCATTGGTCTGCACTATTTACTGACACGGACATAGCAGTTACTTTCAGGAATTAAAGCACCTCTAATACTTGAAAAAAAAAAATTTAAAAAATCTCATCTAAAGGGTATTCTAAGAGATGAAAATTCACTAACATCAACTGAAACTCTTCTATTGACTTCACAGGAAACTGGATCAGATTCAGAAAATAGCTCATCAGTAGGAAATCTTATACTTACTTTTTGAATCATCAATATTTAAAAAGCCAAGTAAACCAAAGCATCTGTGGTTTTTTTTCACAAATTGCTCTTTTTAACAAAAGGTATGGTTTTTTCATTACTTGAAGTCAAAGGAAAATGAAACTTGGCTCCATATCTTTTTCTTCTAGTGGCAGACAATAAAGGGTACCTCTATCCTCTAGAAGGAGGAGCTTAAGTCAACTCCTCTATCCACATTTCCATCAATTCAGAAAAACAGAAACCTGGCAGAATATTAGGACTCGGGTGTTAAGGATTCCTAGTGATAACATTTCTGAATTAACAACAAATGAATAGTTGCCTTTGATAGCTCTTTTATAGCTGGGTACAGCTGGATTAAACTTAACTGCAAAGGGAACTCAATTTTCTTTATCATCAATTTGACATTGTTTAACAGATGTTTTCTGGAAACTATTGTAATCTTTTTAATTTGTCTCTGTGTAATGTGCAGCAAATACCCTTGGTTAATAGTCTGATTATTAAATTTAATTCTTTTTCAATAGCATTTTTCATTGTTGCAGAAACTTTGAATCCTAATAACAAGGCTATAAAGAACACTGATTTCACTTTGGTTTTAAAGCCCACAACTATTTTACAACAGACACATGCTAAAACAGTCCTTAACATGAAACAGTCTGTGACAGCCTGATGCTGATAGACAGTACAATAGATGAGGGAATCTTTAGTGATGAGTCTTTGTCTAAAGCCTGGGAGATATATTTTGTCTTGATGTTTTTCTGATTTCTCTGAAATCTTTCTCCCTCACACCATCTCCTTCTGTGCCTTTTACATAAACATCCTTCCACCCTCTACATCTCCTAACATGATAATCAGACTTGTTTCTCTACCACTCCCAGCATCAGCGTATCTAATTTTAGATGACTTCCGTGGCTAAAATGTCAAAGTCCTCTCTGCACTTTCACTCCCTTTTCCTCCTATTTCAATGTAGGGTCAGTATATCTTTTAAGATCTTACATATGTGCTTATATCATTTATTATTTGGTTTTAGTCATACCTACAGAAGACTAGGCACTGTACAAAACAGATAATAATTCTTATTAAGAATTAAGAAGACTTCTTAAAGCTGAAGAAGTTTACAGTCCAAATTCTGTAAAGTATAATACACATGCTCACTCTTTGCCTGCTTGACATATTGTTCTTCTCTACCTTTGGGATATATAAATCTTTCTCCACTGCATAGCTCTCGCTTCCTCTGAGAATTTTTCATAAACATGTCAAGAAGACCCGCAAGACCTCAGCATGAATATAAGATACATAGGAAAGTTGAGTTGAGAAGACATATAACACTAGCTGGAAGCCTAGAACAGATACTACTAGTGACTATACTCTGAAATTACATCAGAGTTGAATTAATGATCAAATAGGTTCAATTCCAAGAATTAAATAAATTAGAGCTTAAAAAATACCTTGGATCTGATAAGTCAGAAATATAATGCCAACCATACTAAAATACAGATGAAGAGAAAGTCACAAATTCTTTGGAAAGTATATTGAAAAGGGAACTAAATCCTACACTTAAAAAAAGAAACCTCATATATATAAAATTAAGCACATGCTTATGTGTTTTGCTGGAGAGAAATCTCTATCTGTAGTACTTGAACTGATCAGAAACACAGACATTTTTATTGATTTTTATTATTATTGTTTTTAATCTAGAAACTAAACCTGTTTATGGAACTTGTGAAATAGAATTGAATATAAACAGAGGTAAATTACTAAGGAAGATCTGTCTGAACACAAACAAGTTAACAGAAAAATAGAGTTTCAACATATTACACATGCATGGAAGAGGTAGGGCAGAGACACATTCAACAAGTACACACAAGCCCAGTAAATGTGTATTGTTATCAAATAAAGTAGAAATTAATACTTTATATTGTTATAAAAGTCAACGTATATTTGTATTATAAGATAGTTCAGAGTCTATTAGTACATATAAGATAATACTGAGGTATGTATGTGAAATTATATTGCAAAATATTTCTTTCCTGTGCTGCTACTCTGTTACACCACATGACTTCAGTAAGAATTTGGGCATGGGTTCTTCACCATCATATATCTATTTTGGGCAGTGGCTGTAATTTTTTTTTCCACTGTCTGCATATAGGCTTTTCAGAACAAAAGACTCATCTCCTATGAAAAGGCAAAGACACATCCTATCACAGGCATATTACTTTAAAATTTCCAAGTGTTCCTGTATTGCTGGAGGACGGTGAGGTAGGATCCTATAGCCAGATGGAAAAAAGGTAGTGTTAAACCACACAATACAGGAGAAGGAAATTACCTCCTTCAGGAAGAAAGTCAGAGGGAGGGATGCTAGCTGTGAAAGAACCCAAGCAAGTTTTATCCCTGTGTAGGATTTGAGTAGCTTGCATTAAAGATTTTGCATTGACTTTGCTCTATTTCATACTAAAATATCCAAGTTTGCTTTGAAACAACATATACCCTGTGTGAAGGCACATTCCACCACATTACAGAGTTATTGTCTAAATAAATATTTAAAGCCTCTATACAAAATGAAATAGCATCAGGACAAGTGATTAAGAATCCTCTCAGAATATCCCACTAGTTTGAACACTTCATCTGGCTTGTGAGAGATCTCCCTCTTACCGGATCTGAAATGTGCATTTGCAGTTTCTTAGAAAATATGATCAGTGCTGGTGAAGTTTCTATAAGATACTGGTATTCACCTGACCAGAGAAGGCAAGAAAGTGAAGACTTGATTTCATAACCCAATGATGACTCCATAACATCAGAGACATGGGCAAGTCATTCCCCACTTCTTACAATTAGCCTTTAGTATATAACAAACCCTAGAATTTATTTATCTAAAAAGATTTTTATTTATAAATTATTTCTAAAACAATTTATTTAAATAATAACCTACATTTTAGTACAACCCCCCCCCCCCCCTTAGTGTTTAGTATAAAAGTGGAATTGTCTCAGGAGGCAGATATCTTTCTTAGCATGTCTTTCATACTTAGGGAATTTCTGAGCTGAAATTACATCACTATTTTTATGCTTAATTGGCTTTGATGGACTTTTATTTCATTAATCTATTTGATCACTTTTAAAATCTATTTATATGTTAGACATCAACAGTTTCTTGTAGTATTGAATTTTACAGTCTTATGTGTGGTACAAAATTATTTCTTCATAATGTTTTTAAAATTTCTGCTCAATAAGTTCATGTAATATCATCTAGTTATTATTTTATTAATTTGGGGAGTATTTTCATGGTTTACCAAAAGAGAAGCCATTCCTTTTGCCACTGTTCTTACCTAGTATTACAATATTATGTCTCAATTCAGGTAGAGCCAGGACTTCATGTAGTATTTAAGATATGGATAAATCAGAGCTTTTTAGAATAGCATTTTTTTTATTCTCTATTTCTTTCTTAAAATTTCAGTCATTCTATTTGCTGTTTTGAATGCTGCTGAGCATTGAGATAACACTGTGACAGAGAGACTCACAATGAAAACAAATTTTTTTTCCTGAGCAGTAATAACTAAATCAGAGTTCATCACTGTGTATTTTTAGTTAGGGCTGTTGTTTCTCATGTGCATTAGTTAGCATTTATTGACATTGAATTCCACCTATCATTTTATCATTCAGTCACTTAGCTCTTGAAACCCTTTCACATCATTTTACCATCACAGTTATTCAGAGCAGTAAAAACAATTGGCAGACCTTGTCACATCACCGTTCATCACCTTTTCCAGGTCTTTTACACTGAACAGGTATCTCAGCTGATAACAACCTCCATTGTGAGAACTAATAATTTATTCCTACCTTTTATTTTCTATCTGTTAACCATGTATCACTCTGCAAGAGGACTTCCTCTCTTATCGCAAGAAAAATTGCTGTGTTTTTAGGATGAGAACATAAAAAACTTCAGTAGTTTAAGTACACTACACCTGCCACGTTTCTTTTCACTGTACATTTGCTGATGTTTACAAAGATTGCAATAGATTTCTGAGGCCTGGCCTCCCCCTCCTACAAAGTCCTGCTTGAACTTTCTCCATTTTGTCATTTATCTGCATGTTTAGCGATTTCATATTTTATTTTACATTTTTCCAGTTTGTGCTGGACTAAATGACTAATAGTTTTATGAAACTGAGCTTTGTGCTCTAAATTAAGCAGAGAAAGAAATCAAACCTAGGTCTTCCACCTTCTAGTGGTGTTTTCAATCATTGGGTTGAAGCAGAGCACATCTGACTCTAGAGATGGGAGTAGGTTGGTTTGTTTGTGATGGAGCAAAGGCAATCTGGTTTATGTGCTTAACTCCACGAACACATCTGATATTGTTTTGAATTTCAAACACAGGTAAGACCCAGATTTATCCAAATAGGTGCTTAATAAAGACTTAAACCACACACCATTGTCTAGCATTGACTAACAGCTAGCTCAGGCAACTACCCACACTGACTTTCCTTGGGCAATTGGTCCCTTTATTGCAGGAGGCCCCAGGTTCTATCTCTATGAGCAAACTGCACAAGCCCAGGAGCATTCCCAGGCACTGAGGCTAGGCAGCACAGAGTGTTTGTGCCTGTCTCCAGCAAAGAGTGCTGCATGCAGACTGCCTACAGGAACCGTCCCTGGAGCGGTCACCCTTCCAAACCAAGTGATTCTTTAGGAGTTTTCTAGCTGGCATATGCTGAAAGCACGCAAGAACTGTATGAACAACCCAGGTGAGCACATAACAGCAACCCTCCCCGCAGTTACAGTCTCAAACCAAAGGACCTGTGCTGCTGTGTGGGGGTAGCTCTTTGTTCCCCCTCTAAGTATAAATTTACAATAAAGAACCATTTGAATCAAGTTCTTTGACAAAAGCATTTGGCATTTCTGTTCTGTTCTTCAACACCTCAAAGGAGTTCAGTGGCATAACAAAAAAAAATTGAGTTCTCTAGTATGACATTCCATTTCCTTAATAATTGAGCTAATTTATATTTTTTTTCACAACACAATATATTTATTGTATGATACCAAGCGCTGCCACAAAGGAGACAAGATTCCTTCACTAAATATTGCCAAGGTGCTGCAGTGGGCTGCAGCTCCATGTGGGCCTGGGGCCAGAAGTGGCAGGGGCTCCTCAGGCTGGCAGACGGGCAGAGCCTGGCAGCCAGGCCTGGTCACAGCCCCCAGCCAGGACCAGGGCTGGCAGTGGGCACCGGCGCAGCCCCATCCCCGGGGCATCGGGCACATCCCTGGGGATGGGGACTGGCCGAGGCCAAGCTAGGACCCGGGCCTGCTGGTAGGCCTGGCGCAGCAGGGCCCAG
>NW_010972853.1:7394987-7395800 GCF_000737465.1 Haliaeetus leucocephalus
CCTTGTTGCAAATATTCTGGTAAAGAAATAAAAATTTAATCACATAAAAGAGTTTGGTTTGATGAAGAAGTAGAAAATTGTGAAGCATAGGTATGGGAGTGTTAAGTTTGAAATGTAGTCATAGGAACTTAGGAACTTTAGAAAATGTACTATGTGTAACCATAAGAATTCAAGTATTGTCTAAAATCAGTTAACCACAGAAACTTTGACAAAGATTTGTTGATTTGTAGTGTTTTGTTTTAGGAAACTAAGGAAACTGTTATGGACACCAGTTTGCTGCTTGGAAACCCCTTACCCTTCCCACCTCGATCTAATTATCGAGGATTCTAATGAGTAGAGTTAAGTGAGATTAACCAATGATTGTTTTAACATAAGAATATTAATAAGATGGTGTGACTGAAGGACCAATTATTAGAAAGGTTACATTTAAGAACAGACATAGTATGCATTTTTATGTAAACTAATATAGATGATGGTAAGAATCATATTGCGCAGAATCACCTAAGAGAGGTCAAGAAGCGGACAGGTGAGGAAGACTATGGAAGACCACCAGAGGGCTTCTGAAGACCACCAGAGACCTTCACTGCCTCTGCGTGAAGAGACATTTACATATGCTAATGATTTATCGGAAAGCTAATGATTATGTATAACATTTTCCAGAAATTTAGTGAATATGTATAACAGGTGTGTATTTAACCTGCACAGTTAGACGAGCCAGGTGCACATGATAGGTGGAGCAATCCCCCATGTGCCCAGCGCTGCAATAAAGGAGTGCCTGCTTCTTAACTTCTCATTGCTGTTAAGGAGTTTTAT
>NW_010972853.1:7395817-7397267 GCF_000737465.1 Haliaeetus leucocephalus
TCCTCAGAAAAATGGTGTGTGGGGAGAATCCAATCCCATACCCACAAAACAGTATCATTCAGGTACACAGGGGAGCATAGAAAAGGTTGCACGGGCACGTATAATTTTACCATATCCTAACTTTTGACTGCGTTGACTGGTTGTTGTTCTTTTAATGTACTTTTTGTACATAATTTGTATAAAATAAAAATAGGTTATCCAAATGACTCAAACATCAATAAAACTATGTCAGCAATACATAATACTTAGAATGGTTATAATAAATATAACATTCTGAGAATGAAAATATTGCATACAAATAATGACTTCCTGTTTGGGAAGCTTACCCACATACTGAGAGCAATTAGACAGCCGAGAAGTATTTATAACGCATTTTTCCTAAGATTGAAGGTATTATCATAATGCCACCTACATCATAATTTAGTCTGCAGTTACAAACTGCAGATCTGAACGGATGAACTGCTACATTTGTTTTTTAAGGGTTTACAAGTCACTCAATTCTTCTGGACCTTTGCAAAACTCTGCAACTGGTGGCTCATTGAAAAACCTGTAAGCTTTCTTGGGTAGAACTTGTTTATACCATTATTCTCACCTGTTTAAAAGAACAAATATATGCATACATAACAAAGAAGATATATACAGCTAATGATACATACCAAAACTAGGCTGGCATACATGAAGCCTCAGCATGGAACAAGTTCTATGGATACTTCACTATTTCCTCACACCTGTCTCTTGTAGGACCAACTGAGAGGTCTTCTGCTTGTGCCTGCTTTCCATTTCAGGTGCCTTGAGTTACAATCACAGTCATAGTAATTGAGGTGGTAGACTCAGGTATCATTTGATCAGATCTCTCTCTAGAAGAACTAAAAGTTTTTAGAAATCTGAACATGATAGAACACATCTCTCATTTATGAGTGATGATAATAGTGTGAAATGTTTGCATCTTTTGCATTAATCAGTTATTTGTAAGATTAGTCAAATGATGCTCTTACTCTGTATGCCAGAACAATTGCTTTTGATTTTTTTCCTTTAGGATCAATGCCATGTCACCATGATGACCATTGACAATGTCTCTACAACTACTGATGATTTTCTAGGCATACTGTTGGAACTAGCAGAGATGTTCCTGCCTGAAGTACCTACAGTCCCTCAGACCTTTCACTGCTATTAATGTTAGTTCACAAAAGTTAAAAGACAATATGACTAACCTGTGTTCAGGATACTTTGACCTTTTCCTTTCTCCCTGTTCTGTCCTCTTAAGGTTAACAAATGGATAGTGATCTGTAATCATCTACATTTGCTTCACTGTACCTATGCATTAATTTATACTGGAAAATTTCTGATTTTCCTTGTACCACAGCAGGAGTCAAGATATGTCCCCTAGCTCTCTTAAGCCTTCAGCATCTGACTATTTTGCAGTTCAGTCTTGCAAAAATTCTAGGCAATG
>NW_010972853.1:7397837-7398106 GCF_000737465.1 Haliaeetus leucocephalus
CGAGTGAGGAGTCCTCCTCCCCCTGAGGAGGAAGGAGCGGCAGAGACCAGGTGTGGGGAGCTGACCCCAACCCCCATCCCCTGTTCCCCTGCGCTGCTGGGGGGAGGAGGGAGAGAGAACCGGGAGTGGGGTTGAGCCGGGAGGGAGGGAGGGGTGAGGGGAAGGTGTTCTAAGGTTTGCTTTTACTTCTCATTATCCTTGTTTTGATTTGATTGGTAGTATATTAAATTACTTTTGTTTTTTCTCCAAGTTGAGCCTGTCTTTTGCCC
>NW_010972853.1:7398194-7531019 GCF_000737465.1 Haliaeetus leucocephalus
GGGGAGTGAGCAAGTGGCTGTGTGGTGCTTTGTTACCGGCTGGGCTGGAACCATGACACTGTACTTGGCTGTGATTTGGGAGTTATGACTGTTCTTATGCTTTCTTTATATGTAGTCTTTTATATGTTGAAGAGATCAACATAAGATTCAAAAAACATCTGAAGCTTCAACAGGAGTAAATAAGCTAGCAATAAATGTTGAAAAAAGTTGACTACAAGAAAATATATCAAGCACAGCCAGTGAAAAGGAAAAAAATTACTACAGGAAAATGTATCCATCATAATCAGTGAAAAGGAAAATAATCAAACATTTCTATATAACACACTAACTGGTTAGACTAATTAGTGTGAAATGCAATTTGTATTCTACAGTTCCAGAAACAAAAGGAGTCCCAAAGGAATCTGGCATATTAATTTTTTGTTTTACAGCTAATACTACCACAGAAAAAAAAAAAACCAAAAACAAAAACCCCAAACTGGTGTAACTTCTGTTGCTGTTCATTATAGCATGGACATGTGTGACAGAAAAGTGAGTGCATGGACAGGTATACACACAAATGCATTCACGGCTTCAGGACTTTTTCAGTGTTATTTGACATTTCAGATGGTATCCCTTAAAATTATTTCATCTATTTTTCATGTCTCAAGTTCATATCATGAAATATGCTAAAGCTTTTCTTTATATTATTATTTTCTTGCTTTGACTGTCCTCATATTTTGGTAATCTTTTTCTCCTATTATAGATTGCCTGCATCTCCTTTAGGCAGCAAGGTATTTTGATGTAGTATGTAATTTTTTGTTTTTCCTCCAATTCCTTATCTTCCGCGGAGGAAATTGATTTTGTTTTTCTTTTTATCATTCAATTAAATGATTGTTTTTCTCTGGAGATAGGTTTTTTTCCTCCTTTTGACTTGACTTTATTTTTGTGGCTATAGCATATTTTTTGGCTGAGAGTTGACTAAGATGCTTTTTGTGTTGAGTCTTATACCGTCAGCACAAATATGTTAAAGCACAAGAAGAAAAAGAAGCATAGTAGCATTTAAAAAACAGCAAATAAAATGAGTAATCTATCCAGATATAATATTAACCCTATGGGACATATAATGTAGTGCTCTATTTACTTGCAGGAGTTTTATTTTCCTATTTCTCTGATAATCATGGTAGAGTTGCTTCAGTAGAATTTCTTGGAAGAAAACAGAAGATTTCAGCTCTTGACATGTTATTGGCTTCAGTCTTTTCTCCACTTGCTTCTAAAACCAAAATTAATATTTCATCTACCACAGAATATCATAGAAATAATTTATATTTATATCGTTACCTAAATCTCAGGTCATAGATACTACTTAGCATTAGCACTGCAAATATAAAATTCCCAGTCTCTTTGGACAACTGTGCAAAATAGCGGTGGAAAAGGGGACATAGCATAGCTTCCCCCCACCCCTCCCATATGTCTATAGTAGTATTTCAATGTACTCCTTTGGTATTTTTCCTGAGAGCACTGAATTAAGTCAAAGAGGTTGCTGGGGATAAGCATATAGAAGGTAAAGCCATATAATAAGACTCAGTGGAACAACAGTGGGTAACTGCTTACTAGAACCAGCAGGAATACTCTCCAACTATCAAACTGCACCCTTCCCAGGCCTGAAGAGTAAACTAAACCAGTAGATAATCTTGGATTTACAGAGGAAGAGGCAGACTGGGTAAATAGCAGTGGATGGCTCTCTGCCAGGGAACACAGCACCATCACATGAACTAAACAGAACAAAACTACTAATGCCCAAGACAGGGGGTGTGGTGACAGAAAGTTTGTGTTAATAGTTGAGACATGGGTGGAGTGGTGATGGTGGAAACATTATACACTGCTTGCTGTACTGGTATTATTTTCCAAACCAATGGCATATTCCCCTTTTCTGTGATGTTTTCCATCAAGAGATGAAAACTTATGGCATGAATGGAAAGGTGGTGATAGTTCTAGTGAAAAGACCATCAGCCTGAGGCTGGGCTTGTCAGGCCATGCAACAGAGAGGATTATATGCCATGGTCACCTCTGCTGCATGTGACAAGAGTGGAGGAGAAGAGGAAACTGACAGGTAGAGAAAGCAAAATCCATATAGCACAGTGAGTGTTTTATTCCTAATAGATATAAAAACTCAGGCCTCTTGGGCTTTTGCCTACATGACTACCTATAATCATGAACACTGCATGTCCCTGTTCCAAATAATATTGTTGGAAAAGTCATCATAAATGAGAGAAGGAAAAGACATACTGCTGAAGAGGCATTGATCTTCTCTGTATTCAACAGCTACTGTAGTAGTTTCAAGGATGCTCAGGTGGACAGCAACGGCCAAAAGATTAGATTGTAACTGGCCTGTGTTGTCCAAGGTTGCCTTGACAAGGGTATATGAAGATTTGGGTCACCTAACAACTTTCTGGGCACTTGAGACAGTTTTAAAGGAGATGACTGTCTGAAAAAAAGTGAAGATAGATAAGTCCTGAAGCCATTTTATGTCTTTATCCACAGCCAAGGTCAAATACCTCTTGCTTTACTGTTAGCTTGCTTTACTTCTTAGAACTATGACAAGACAGGGATAAATTAGAGTGATGATGAAAGACGTGTGGGCTGGGACAGCTGGGAACTAAACCCCGGGAGAGGTAATGTATCTTAGTCCTCTGTGATGCAGGGGACATCTTTCTTGCAGCCCTTTTTGTTTCTAGCAAGTCAGAAAAGGAAGGTCAATAAATTACAGGATTGGAACTTTTAAAGAAACATAATGGAGCCTAATGTGATTATATGCTCTCTACCTTACAAACCTACTGGAAATATCTTCCCTCTTTTCAGTAAGCATAACCTTGAATACTACTCATAACCAGAGGGCCTCAGAAATGTGTAAGGCCAAATGGTCCTAGAGACTCTTTTCATTTGAGTTAGCTTCTCTAGTTATATCTCCAAGTGTCCTCCAAGAGCAAATCAAATAAAAAAACAGTAAATTCACTCCTGAGGTCTCTGTAATCGACACCTTTAAGAGAACATTATAAATGCAGCCTCAGTCCTTAATCATTTGTTTGTGCATCCTGCCCCAATTTGAGCAGCAAAGTGTCTTGCACACATCTATACTAATCAGGGAAGCTTTTGGGAAGGGGTAGGGGAAAGTTTTTGCTGTAACCATGTGTCATGGTTAACCCCAGCCAGCAGCTAAGCACCACACAGCCACTCTCTCACCACCAACCCCCCGGTGGGATGGGGGAGAGAATCAGAAGGATAAAAGTGAGAAAGCTCGTGGGTTGAGATAAAGACAGTTTAATAGGCAAAGCAAAAGCCACGCACACAAGCAAAGCAAAACAAGGAATCCATTCAGCACTTCCCATGGGCAGGCAGGTGTTCAGCCATCTCCAGGAAAGCAGGGATCCATCACGCGTAACGGTCACTTGGGAAGACAAACGCCATCACTCTGAACGTCCCCCCCTTCCTTCTTCTCTCCCCAGCTTTCTATGCTGAGCATGACGTCACATGGTCTGGAATACCCCTGGGGTCAGTTGGGGTCAGCTGTCCCGGCTGTGTCCCCTCCCAACTCCTTGTGCCCCCCCAGCCTGCTCGCTGGTGGGGTGGGGTGAGGAGCAGAAAAGGCCTTGGCTCTGGGTAAGCACTGCCCAGCCAGAACAAAAACATCCCTGTGTTATCAGCACTGTTTTCAGCACAAATCCCAAACACAGCCCCGTACTAGCTACTATGAGGAAAATTAACTCTATCCCAGCCAAAACCAGCACACCGTGACTGCAACATTGCAATCTTAGTCCATAATTTCCAAAGAATTAACATTAAGTATGCATCATAATGTGAAAAGTGAACTGTATGCCTGCTTCTCTATTTAAAAATATCTGGAGATGATGAGATTCCTCTTGAAAAGTCTTTTGCCACTGTGCTTGAAGAAAACTTTAAGGTATTTTTTCTGAAAGCGCAATCTAGCTCAGTAACTAGAGGTTTATGTAACCTGCAGTGAATGCAGTTGCACTTCAGGTCAATATCATGTAAAGATCCATTTATTAAGCATTTTGTTTGTTTGTTTTGTTAATACTGTGACTTGAAAAAAAAGCTGTAATGAGAAAGGATAAATATATACATAAAATGCCAGTTTTCTGCACATGTTCAACCAGAAAAAAAAACAAGTTACTGCCAAATAAAGTACAATTAATATAATTATTTTTCATGTTCCTCTGACTGGGTAGGAACTTGTGTATCATACGTGCTGTGTAAATAACTGCTTTACTGATCGCATGTGTGCAAAATGACTTCTATGTGCACACTCAGAGCTTCAGATTTATAAAGAAAAAAGGAAAAAGGAAAAAAAAGTATTTCTCTTAATACTGCATTTTAACTGTGGAGAATTTAATTTTCCACCTTGACAGATGGCTATACTTCTTAATTGGGAAAACTGAAATTAGGGAGGAGCAGAATTGGGGGTGGAGGGGGGGCAGTAGTTTGTTGTAGAAGATGATACTGCAGTTGGATGAATGGTTGAAACACAGACTGAAGTTTTCAGTTTCCACAGAGCTTCCTCCCTTCCAAGCAATTATGATCACCATAATATTATGGAGTCTACAGATTTGAAACGGGCTTTTGGTTACTAATTTTTTAATATGAAGGAATTTCACAAAACAAATAACTGCCACTGGGTTCTACTTATGAGCAGTCAGAAGGCATAAGAAGTTGTACAACTCGGACTTCTATACTGCTGAAAAGAATGTGACTTTCAGAGTGGTGTTTGGAAAAATTGAATTAGTTGAGAAGCAGAGATTCTATCCACAATCCTTGAGAGCAAGGTAGTGTCATAAAACTTATATGCACACAGTCAGTTCTTAATCTTCCAAGCCTCAACAATGCAGTTACAGATCCGGTGAAAGCAATGGGAAAACAAGTCTGGTTACAAACTATGCAAACTTCCACTCATTGTTTGGTGAATATACCAAATTTTGTACTTGCAATTTGGTTTCACAATAGACAGAAGAAAAAGCTACTTGTTTAACCCTCTTTTTGGTTTATGGCAAATACAAAGAAAAACAAAGCCCCATTGGTGCAATTCTTACAAGTATACTTAATTATTTATTAAACTGTGATCAAGGCTGTAAATTTCACTACACTTACTTTGGAATTTTAAAAATGGAGCCAAAAAGCCCATATCTCTCAGCAATTAAAAAAAGAGAAGGGCTGTACATGGTCTCTGGTTTCCAACAACTTATTGACAGAGGGTCCCTCACGTTGCTTGAGGCAGAAAAGTGTTGCTACCTAGGAGAAAGTATTCTATAAACAGTGTAACACCTTTCTCATTTTAAAGAAGAATCTATCACTACTTTCTCTTTTTGCTACTGCTCTGGTCCTTGCAAAGGTCTACTTCTTCCATGATGCAACCTTTCATCCAAGTAACAACTAATGAACCCTTCTTGATTGTCAGCCACCTACAGAATTTCATATCAACGTATATGAGGTCCCAAACAAATATTTGTTTGTCCTACTGTAGGCTGTGTCCACCACATGGACTCTTATTTCTGGGTAAAAACAGAAGACAAATGAAAATAAGTTTCTGCTCACTGTACAACATAGACTTCTAGCGCTTTCTGAAAATATCTCCCAGTGAATCAGTTATCTGACAGTGACGCACAGAGGTCCCTCACAAAGCCTGCCTCCACCCCAAAGTTATCATGGGCAAAAGCCACCATTACTTAGTTTGATTATATTCTCACAGTCTGCAGCTGTGTCAACACACTGAGCTCAAAGTGAGCTCGCTAGCTTGTATTAACTGTTTCTCTACCACCCTAGTAGAGACTTATGTTCCTGTTTCTGTTTTGTGGGCAGAGGCATATCTTTTAGATTGGATGACTGTTGCTCCTTACGCTTAATCTGTTATTATTTTTAGTCTAATAGATGAAGCTATTCTGAGGATATAGTCAGGATTTTCCCTTGAGCATCAACCAGCTCAGACTGTGGCTCTGAGAACAATTGTTTCAATCACTTCAGCAAATTAATAGACAGAGAGGCCTTACACTCAAAAAAATGTTGTTCCTCTGGTCTCCTTGTTTACTTTTATGCCAGTAAAAGAAGAAATAAAGAGCAGTTTTACTTTGCAAAAAAACTTTCCTCAAAGCTGGCACACTGTCATCTCCAGAATGCCAGTGCTTTGTTCATGCACTTGGAGAAGGTGGTATTACATATATCTCTCCTTTAAAAGGAGTCGTACGCATATGCTCTTGCAGTTGCCTATCTAGACAACAAAAATGTTCCATGCACTCCACACCTACCATGGAGCCATCTAACATGAATACTGAAATCATACATCTATTGCTTGTTAGAGATGACAGTTCTACTCAATTAAAATGGAACTAAATGGAAAGCAAGCCAAACATAGTATTAGCAGAGAGAAGAGTTTTTTTGATTTCCAGCTAAGTGATTTTCAATCACACAGGCAATAAAACAGTATCAGTAATAATATGTAAAAATGCTCACTGATAAGGACTGTGTTCAAGAGTTACTACTAGAGCTTATGTAAAATATGGCTTAATTGAGATAGGTCTGATATGTTTATATTCACATTCACATTTTTCTGTAGTTCTAGAGTGTTGAAATCCAGGGATTTTGTTTGGGCCAGTCATTTGTTTTTAATGTTTATTCTTCTTTCTTTGCTGTTTTTACCATCTTCTTAGAAACAACCCTTTCTTTTCCAGATTGGTTATTTCCATTCCAATAAACACTGGTTTTTTTCCTGTTTCTTCCGGATTCCCAGCCAACGAGACTTACTTGTTTATGACTGTAATTTTATTTGTCAAAAGCATCTGTGATTACATCATCAGTGATGTCCGTATAGTTCTGGGAATAGACTTCTGAGTTAACAGTTCTGGCTAGAAGACTACATCTCTATACACAAATTAAAAGTGCTGGAGAAGTATGGTATTTTTTTTTAAAGGTGAATTTTTCTTAGACAGTAATGGATCCAGAAAACTGTAAGTTCGTTTAAAAATCTGGAAGATATTTTCTCCCCAGTTTCACTTAGGTCAAAACTGGGTCTAAAGTATACAGATACATACAAAAAAAACAAAAACAAAACAAAAAACCTTCCCAAGTAGAGAGGTCTTTGTTTTACTGTAGAAATGTTGACAAAATTTTATATTCTATTTCATGTTTTTCTTAGAATCAAAAGCTTCATGTAGGTAAGAGCTGCATTTGTTAATTTTCTAAGCAGCAGCTGCACAGTGAGACAGAAATTCTGCTTGTAGGAGGAGGGAGGCAAAAGAGAGCAATAGCATTTATTTCCCCCAGGAAATATTTAAAAAATAAAATCATTTTGGTGGATCTCTTGCACTTCATTAAATTTAAATTAGGGAAAAAAAAGTTTGAACAACTGCAGTGACTGGCCATCTGTCCAAATAACAGCTAGGAATAAAAATGCAGTGACCCTTTCCCATCTGTATTTGTCAATGGTTTGGGAGAAGTACATAATGCTGTCTCTCTGATCAACACTGAATGTTCAATCCATTTTCATTTGCATAAGCTTTGGGGGCAAATTCATGCTGATAAATAATTATTTGGCCACAGAGTCCATTATTTAATTATTTTTTGTTAAGTGACTGAGTTTTTCTATAATATTCATTTTAATAATTTGATTAAAAAATAACAGGGTAAATGAGTGTTTGTATCTATCATATGAATTTATGCAACAAATAGGAAAAAAGATGTACACAATGAGTGTATATATTGCTCTCTGAAGTGATTTACCACAAGGAACAAAATAGGCAAATCAGTCATCTAGATTCCGTATTCCACCCCCTCAATAAATCTTCCTCATTTCGCTGTGACACAGACTGAAGTCCGTTATAAGTGTAGGGGGTGATACAAACTATCCCCTGCCAGTTTTCCAGGAAATTAGCAATACATTTGTATGCTCATGACACACAAGAGCTAGGGCATCACTAATGTTGAATATACTGTAAATAAAACATGTGGGTGCTGGTTTGCTGGAAGATCCAAAAATGTCTTTTACAGTCATGATGTGAAAAGAGCTTTGGCAATCACTGTATTGGTTCCTTCACAGCTCAATACCGTGTTGCTCTGAAGCTCAGGGTTAGGCTGACCCTTTACAAACACAGACTGGATGATATTTCATTGCCAGCAAGAACTACTGAAGTCAGTTAGTATATTAGGGCATTATGGTCTGCAGATACGGTTGAGTGTTTAAAGAACACTAACTCATGGTTGCCTGAAAGCAGTCAAAATTAGCTTGCCAGTGTTGGAACTGAATTATAATATTGGTAAAAACTCATAAGCACACTTGGGAGAATAAAAAAAAGAAAAAGAAAAGAATATTTTTGTGGAAGAATTTCTTACGGAAATGTCATCTGCATGTGAAAGCACAGCAGGGTGTTTTGGCAGATTTTTATTATAATTTATTTATTTCCTCATTCAGTCCAGATCATATATGGATTTTGTATGAAAAGAAGGGAGTGGGACGGAGGGAAAAAATAGGAAATTATTGTAACCAGATCAAATAACAAATGAGAGCTAAGATATGCACTTCAATTTTTGACCACTTCTGCAAAATAACTAAAGCAGTTTCTGAAAAATTCTGTTAACAATATATACTAAAGGTTGATGGATAAAATCATGAAGTTATACCGTTGAAGATTTGATTTATAATTCTCAAGGGTATGCTGAAATACAAGAAGTATAGGGCATTCTGTGGTATAAGTAAAAGCTGAGAAACTAAACCACAAGGCTTCAGATATTATCAGATGAAGTGATTTAAATTTATACCTGCTGAAAACTTAATGTCTGATAAGAGTTCAGATTTTCTGCTAGTTTATGTTGTTTGAATCTGGATTTTCATTTCACACCTATCACCTCTAATTAGACTTGGAAATTGCAAAGATATATACCTCATGTATTTTGTAGCTCAAGAAAATAAGCTCTAGATATATACTTTCTTTATTTTGATTTTTCACATTTTGTCCCATTATTAACAGATATAAATATATTAATTATGCAACAGAGTGGAAAGGTTATACCCGCTGGAATTTTCTAGTGAGCCAAAGCAACCACAGGCTTGACTAGGTTGCATGGCAATATAAAGTTGATGGCTATGTCTCTAGGTAGCTGATGAATGTAATTGTTGTCATGGTTAACCCCAGCCAGCAGCTAAGCACCACACAGCCACTCTCTCACCACCAACCCCCCGGTGGGATGGGGGAGAGAATCAGAAGGGTAAAAGTTAGAAAACTTGTGGGCTGATAAAGACAATTTAACAGGTAAAGCAAAAGCTGTGCATGCAAGCAAAGCAAACAAGGAATCCATTCACCACTTCCCGTGGGCAGGCAGGAGTTCAGCCATCTCCAGGAAAGCAGGGATCCATCACGCGTCGTAACGGTCACTTGGGAAGGCAAACGCCATCACTCTGAACGTCCCCCCCTTCCTTCTTCTCTCCCCAGCTTTCTATGCTGAGCATGACGTCACATGGTCTGGAATACCCCTGGGGTCAGTTGGGGTCAGCTGTCCCGGCTGTGTCCCCTCCCAACTCCTTGTGCCCCCCCAGCCTGCTCGCTGGTGGGGTGGGGTGAGGAGCAGAAAAGGCCTTGGCTCTGGGTAAGCACTGCTCAGCCAGAACAAAAACATCCCTGTGTTATCAGCACTGTTTTCAGCACAAATCCCAAACACAGCCCCGTACTAGCTACTATGAAGAACATTAACTCTACCCCAGCCAAGATCAACACAGTGATCCAATGTCTTTATTTTACAGGTAGATCAAGTGATCACTCTTGAGTGTGAAAATAAAATAAAACCTAAATGAAGATGAAAAAAAATTTTACATTCATTTTCATAACTTCTGCTGAGAGGTAGAATCAATTCTCTAGGCAGCTTCAGAATTCTTTTCCTGTTGACAAAAAACCCCGTATACTGCAGTTATGCAAAAGTATATAAATGTAACTGCCCAAACAAACAGGATCACTGCACTAAAGCATAAAGTTTATTTTTAAGAGTAATTTGCTTGACAGACTAGAAAGATTTGGAGGGACAGTTGTTGTTTAAGATTGGGGTTTGGTTTTTGCCATATTTTACATAAGCTCTAGTAGTAACTCTTAAGCACAGTCCTTATCAGTCAGTAGTTTTACATATTTATCCCCAAAGGTTATGAAAATGGGTTGAATATTCAATGTTGATCAGAGAGACAGTATTATGTACTTCTCCCAAACCACGGACAAAAATAAGGCAAATAAATACTACTGTAAAGCAGCTAATTTTTCATTCATTGTATATTATTTTCTAGTATTTTTAGTACGTACCACTCGTGAGCTAATCAGTCATGTAAATTTTGTAGTTTAAATTACTTTAGATTGTATTCAGTACATCTAATTTTTTCTTTGAAGCTTCACATTAGTTTCTAAAAGTGTTCAGTACTTGAACTCTTTATAGGAAACCATGAAGAGATGAAACTTAGGGGAAAATTACTCATTTCTAGCATAAAAAAATACCTGGGTATCCATGAGTTAAGCTGAATCTAATCATATCTGTTTGTACAGGGTGTTATTAGCTATACTAGTGATTAATAATGTCACATTGTCTTGCATTTTGAAACTCCAGAATGTTAGTAAGAGGTTGCAAAGAATAAGAGATGTCATGGCATTTTGCTTCATTGTATTAACTCCTGTATTACGTGTATTACATGTGTAAAATACATTACATTTTAAAATGCAGGAGTTCCCCCTGACCACTCTTTATTCAACAAGGTTTTTCCACAGTGCCTGGTTACCTCTGCTTCAGCCCAGAAGAATGGAGAGAGATAAGCCTTTAAAAGCTAAAAAATAATTTTAAAAAGAGAAAATCCATTAACATAATTTTATACAAGCTTTATAATATCTAGGATGGTTAATTTAACTTCCAACTGTTCACAAAAGAACTAGAAAGAAACTCTTATTTAGGACACACTTCATGGGAAAATCCTATTATGAGTTCACTAGTAAAACCCTATTATGAGTTCACTAGTAAAACTTCCATTTACTTAACTGAGTCCAGGATTCCAACATCTGTGTGAAAAAAATTCCATCAGCTCTTTAAGAGCTTTAAGAGCTAAAAGATTCTTTAGTTTCCACCTAAAGAGAAAAAATAAAATGACCTTCTTAAGGAGAATCAAAATACTTGTGAAAATTGTATATGATTGTAAAACTTGAATGATCCAAACAGTCTCCATTTTTATAATAATGTTTTATACTATGAGCTCCCTTGATGCTACATTTATCTGGCTAAAATTACCATGAGAGAAATAGTCTTACAACTACCAGCCTGTGTCCATCCAACAGAGTTTTGTGCTCCCAGTGACCAATTTGCAGGGAAGCCTCCTCCCACTCAGCATCATCCCTTGATTTATTCACAGCTCACAGGGCCAGAGGTAGGCCATGAGTGTTTCGTGTTTAAAAGTATTTGCTAACTCTCCATACCTAGTCTAAATATTTTTGAACTTTAAAACCGTAAACATTTATTAAGTCTTTAAAAAAACTGTTATGCCTTCAGGAAAATAATTACCTGTTTCACTAAATCTGACACAGTCAAATGAAACTCACTGCAGCACAGAAAGCCCTTGAGGTACCCAAACTATAAACATCACTCTATGTGCAACTCGGAAACAATTTTTCAGTTCGTATCAAAGTTACTTAAAAGGACTTAGCTCATCACTAAAATAAATCAGACACTTGCTGATTTTATCTTTGCCATACTATAACTAGAATATGAATTACAAAAAGGAGCAAAAATTTGTTTTGATGAGTAAACGAATACAGTGACAGGAAAAGTATATTGGGAGTACATTTATATGATGCCATGGTATCACTTTTACAAAGTGACTTCTGCTGGAGGGGCATTTTCAGATAAAGCATATAAATTAGGATGCCCCCAAGGCATAGTTTTTCATTCCATGTGAAACCAAGAAAGCATTATATGTCTTAAAGGAGTCTGTAGGGACAAACAGGCTCGTGCTTAGTTAAGGGGAAAACTGCTATAGGGAGGAAAGTTAGATACATGATCTTGATACCCAGCAGGGAAGCTGGGCTGATACCACTAGTAATAAAAACCCATCAAACTCAGCGTGTAGTTCAGCCTTTGGTTGGAAATGCTAAGTGACACTGACAAAAAATGTTCCAAGGGTCATCTGCAGAATTGTTCAAAGTCACATGTGATCTTTTTTAACTTACTGTATCAAAGTTAGAGAAAGTAATGTAAAGAACAGTAATAATTTGCTACAAAAAAAAGAGAGTTTAAGAAGAAAAGATGATGGAAATCTATCTACATATGAGAGCATTAGTGTGTTCTAAGTTATAGTTAACTGAATAAAGGTAACCTTGCCAAAAAGCAGACTCTGATCTCTGCACCCATGCTTCAGGGAGAAATCTACTGAAAGGTACAGGATTTAGAAAAAAAAAAAAAATAATTAAAATTGGAGCTCCTGCTGATGGATTCCATGATGATTCTGAATTAAAATGTTAGCTGGTACTACCTAAGTCCTACTCTGATAGTAGTCCAAAGTGACTGCTCTAAGATTGAGATGAAAAAGAGCAGCAAAGCAAATAAGCAATGGAAAATCTGAGAAATAATCCCATTTTAATTAGATTACTTCATGATATCTGAAACAGAAAATCCAGTGAGTCTATTGCAACCACTCCCAAAGAATTTGCCTTCTATTTTAACAAAGTCTTTTGTGTTTCTATGAGGCCATTTCATTTGGAATCTTTCCAGAGTTTATTTGGGTTTAAAATCAATTAATATTGTTTTTTCTCCTAATATTGTTCTTGCTCTCTTTTCTCTTTGTCTCCTTTTCTGCCTCTATTCTGTTCTTTCTTTTCTCCATTCATGTTTAGCTAGAAGACTGTAGACCCCAAATAGGTTTGCATTTTCTTCGCCAGAAACATTGTGGCATGTATTAAAAGAACGATTTTTGACTCCCATTTCTTCATTTCTCCAGAGATAAGGCTAAGTAGCTGCAAAGTAATTTAATATGCCTGGACTCTTTGAAATCAAGGATTTATTCCAGTGTTTCATTTCTTAGCCATAAACACTACTGGTTTTGACAAATTATTTTTAAGAACTGAAAGAATAACAGATGTCTTGCATCCCCCACCACCAGCAGCTAATCTGGCTAGCAGAGTCAACACAGTAAAATCCCTTTGTGTCTATAATTATCTCATTCATGTGATTACTGGCATGGTCTGGCGAACCTTACCAAAGTCAATCATAAGAGCTGGGCACAACCTAATGGAAATGCTAATAAAAAGTCAGCCTTTGCTAATGTAACTTCTGTCAGTCTCCAGAAATAACTTACGGGTTATTGACTGTAAAAGCTGGGGAACACGAGCAGCCTCTGTGATGCTTGAGTTTGGCTGAATTGAAAAGCGCTAGCTTTTTTGGAGTCTATATAGATTTTGCTGGTAGGTCTTGATGGTTGTCAGAGGTGTGATTATGTAAATGTATCAGAGGTAGGGTGTAGAAAACAGCTGAAATACTAGCATCAGACCCTGGGGTAAATACTTGCGTTGCTGGATCCACTATCTGCAATGACTAAAATAGTATTGGAATCTGACAGTCTAATGCCAGCTCAGATTGGTTTATATAAGATGTCAATTCGCACCTTTGCTGGCAATATATTCTCCTGTGTATTTTTCAGTCATGGAAAGGTTAGAAGCACCTATGTTCTTGACCACTCTCTGTAAACATCTGTCTCACACAGGCAATTACACCCACAGTTGTATAGCTGCCTTGAAGCAGACAGGAGCTTGTGCTCCAAAGTTTCTTTTGGCAAGTGCTTTGTCAGTCCTAGATTCACAAACATCCTGTGATTGAGCTCAATGTTCAAGATTTTGAAGTAAATTCGTGTATGGCAAAACTTCATTGCATGCAAGTCTCACCATTCCTCCTACTCCCTTTTTGTAGGTGATTCATTTATAGTCAGCTGGGTATTGGAGAAAGGTAGTTATATGAGCCAAAAGGCTATCTGTTCCTGCATGTGTACAATGCAGCTTTGCACCAATGCATAAAGCCCTGATCTACTGTAGAAGATTAGATGTTCTTTCAGATTCATGCTTCCCCTGCAATGCCTCGCACTGCTTTCCAGCATAGGTGCAAACTGTCTTTTGTATACAATCTCTTGCTGCATCTGTTGCCATTTTCTGCATTCCATAATTTGAAAAAGGTATGGCCTGCACAAAGATTTTTCCATGCCTTGTGAAGGGCAACAACTATACTGCTTAGGACAGGGTTGTGTAACTGCAGCCTTGCCACATCCCACTTTCAGATTGCCTAAGTCCTTTATGCAAAAAAAGAAGTTTCATTTTTGTTTGAATGATTTTTGTTAGTTATCTCTTTTTGCTGTTTCTGATCAGACCAGTTTAAGTCTATACTGTTCATGTTTTTCTCTTCTTGATTCCTTTTTCTGTTGCTTGTTCATGGTCTTAGCAGTTATGCTCTTCTTTCATGTGTTTACTGACAAGGACTTGAAATGGAAGGGGCTGAGTTGTGAAGGTAAAATATTTCTGGAGGTGAAAGTTCCCTCACTATAATTCAGTCTATGCTATGTCTCTCCTTTGCTTCCACAGCAGTTGAAATCAAAAGGGACAAAGACAAAGCATTTATAGAACACTGTGAGAAAGTAGAAGTAATTTGGGCTTTCTGGAGAGAGAGAAGAAGCAGAGTAGCCTTTGTCTGGAATACATAATGGCCTACTTAATTCCTATGCCTTTTCTTTTTGAGAGTTCTTCAGGCAAATAGGAGGAACAGACATCCCCAATATGGCATAATAGATGGAGCCTGTGTACCAAATAACTGCTCGATGATTATGCTAATTACACTGTTTGATGGTGCTGGTTTTGTCAAGTAACTTTGCAAAATAGAAGAAAAACATGAAAGAAAATAAAAGTTATTTTATTTATTCATTTTTTACAAGCGTGTTGATATGTTTCTCTGGAGATCAGTCTTGGTATCCTAGGAATTAATTCTGTGGAAGGGTGTTTGGTAGAACCAGGTGCTAATAAAAGTGTTTCAAAAAGGGCATTAAGGAAAATTAGAAGCCTGAGCTGTGCTGAGCTGTGCTTTCAGGCCTGAAACTGGTAAGTGTTTTCTACAGCTCCACTTGGCTCTCAGCTGTCCAAATCATCACTGAAATGTGAGTTGGAACATTGTGGAATAGCACTGGGAAAACTGAACTGTAACTTTACAGCTACTGCACTGTGTTGCTAGGTCTACAGTGACAATGCAGTGGTGCACAGTGGATACCTCCGTGTATGACAAGGTACTGAAATTTGCTTTCGACAAATTCCCTTGGTAGGGCATGGTGGTCTTTGAGGACCACTGCAGGTGCTATTGTGAATATAATAAAAGTGTCTTACTATGCCAGCTAGTATCAGTATAGACAAAGTTTATAGTGACTTACAGCATCCATTTAATCCCAATGTATTTAAATACAGTCATACACATAAAAGGCAGCTTTCTGACTGGTACCTGTTCAATATCAATGTTCATGTGGGGAATAGTGATATGCTATCAATATGCTGCTTTATTTGACAGCATTCAACTTGCCTGGTGCATCACTTACGGACAGGATCTCCCTTTCAAAATCTTAGAATCTTATTAAAAGGCAAAGTGTAAGAGAGTGATGCATAGCTGAGGGGGCAAATGAGGGAGAGGAAAGGGATCCTTTATGGGGCTATACACATGGGTGTTTGTGTGCCATAATTCAGAAGCTGTTATTGTCAGGAACAAATAAATAAATATGTATGCACATCTGCCTAGGTGTTTTGGTTTCAGCATTCTTAAAGTTCCATCAATGCAAAATTAACATGAGTAAAACCACATTTCTCTCCCTCTCCATTTCATAATTTTAAAATCTCCATATAGGTCACCTCAGCGCTCTCTTACACTGTGCTGTTGTCCAGAAAAATTATGAAAACAACATGATGTTAAAACAAGAACAATAATCACTGTTATTCCTGGAGCACTAAGAATAACAGCGTTTATTGTCCTTGTGCTGACATTGTTTCTCTGTTACTGTTCTGACTTAATGCTTTGTGCTTTTGCTGCTCCCACCCCAGTGAGCTTTCAGTGCATGTTTAGTTACTAACCCTTTAAGGGCCAGAAGCCCTGATTTGTTGTTGCAAAATCTAATGCAATGTAAAATGAGGTAAAGCACAAACCCTTTTTAGATCCCAGTGATAAAGAGGTCTTCAGGGGGTGCCTCACATTGTTCAAACTGTGGACAGATGGAAATTGGATGTAATGAGAGTTACTCCAGGGGAGAGTCTGTCAAAAATGGGAAGAAGAAGGAAAAACATTTGAGAGGGGGAAGTTTCCAGACTGCACAATGTGCTTTATATGGATAAAGAAGTGGAAGTAAGAGTGTCCTAGCTTAGAAAAGAAGTTCGTAGAAATCTGCAGTCAGAGAAAAATTCACTCTTAGACGTGGTACACAGGAGAAAAGGATGCTAGAACAATAGGGAATTTTTTTCTGTCAGCCTCCCTAATGAACACGAGAATAACAATCCAATCACAATTACAGAACAATATAAATAAGTGATTTCCAGAAAAAAAGACGTTCTTCCTTTTCTCACAGGCAGGAGCTATCAAATACCCTCATCTCAAAGTTACGAGAGTCTCTGCAGGGAGAAAGTGTTTGCTCTTCCTAGCACTGATACCTCTGAGGTACTGGGAGTGTGGAACAAATCCTGTTACTGCCTCTCTTTTCATCCCCTGGTTTCAGCTGGTGCATAGCACTGAACCTTTATTTTCCCCTTTTATCACCCTTTCTGCCCTAACTGTTCAGACAGTAAGGCTTCTAGAGAAGAAACTCCCACTGTATATTATTACTACATGTGGCAAATTGAGGCCTTTTGGCACTCCCGTAATAAATATGTTCCAGTAGATTAGTTACTGTACATTTATGTAAAATACTGTTAAAAACATAGGATGAAGGTACTTCAGAATACCTGCATCAGTTCAGGCCCAACATAACAGAGGTTGCACTATTCAATATTTCCTGTTTATCTACTTTTACGAAAATTCCTTTACTTTGTTTCCTGCCAGCTGTGCAAAAATCTACCATTTTTAGCTCCATATATTTTTATGGATCAAAACTTATAGTTCAGGTTCATACAGATTCTCAGACAGAGCTGTGAGATGCTTGTTATTTCGTATGTTCAAAATATTTGACTTTTCGTACCCGTTAGAGATTAGCTTTGTCTGAGGGAAGGGGTTGTAGATTAAAGGCTGTTGGTGCCTATGTACTGCTGTGGGTAGAAACGTCAGACTAACTTAAAAGTATGTGATCAGGTTGTCCTCTAGTGGCTGCCCAAGAGAAGATCTAACCATAAATTTCACAACAAATGTTGCTGCAATGGAAATTTGTGTAAATCCTTGCAACTTTTGTTTCTGCAAGGATTTGATAACCAGATCTCAAAATTATCGATCTCTGTGTGATTTCCATTCTAGTGGCAGATGCTGAAAGCCTTTTTCTTATCTCTTCCTGAATTACACCTGCAATAATATCCTAAATTATGCTTTTAGAGGGTCTTTATGGGTAGAAAAAACAATTCCACACCTCTAGGCCTTTTTTTGCAGGATGAAACAACCCTCTTCTGACATTCTGTTTTCCAATTATACTTCTACCCTCTGTGCTGCTGGTTTCAGTGCTTTGGCCCCGGTACAAGTGTGTCTTCTTAGGAAAGAACTAGTGTAGTGGGAGATGGGAGACAATTTCTCCCTCTAATTCCACAAGAGACCATTCTGTCCTCCTCCCTGCAGCCCCACTGGACATACCCTCTCTGTGGTGGTGAACGAGGGTCTTGTATCCACTGAGGAGCTGTCTGGCAGGGCTTTTGACTCTTCTACTGACCTGAGAGGGTCTTAGAATCTGAGATTTGTTGGGAACAATGAGTTTTCTGAACACACTGACATTGGCATTCAGACCACTGTAATAATTTGTATTAAATTATGCAATAGAGCTCTTTTACTCTGTTATTTTAAAATGGAACTCCACGCATAAGACAAATAGAAATAGAAAAAGAAACCACACATTTCTGAAAATAAAATATTTATTCATAAGTGCATGTTCAAACTGCACACCAAAACACCCACAGGACTGAGATTTCTGAAGGCAGCTGAGAAATCTTTCTCAGCGGGACTTGCAGAGCTTATGAGGCATCCACTGGCCAGTTAGTAATACCTGGCATCAGAAGAATGGAAGATGAATGCAGGCATCAGACAGGCTACAAAGCCTAGATTTTCTAGGTTTTCCCAGTATGTAAATCTATCTGTTATTCAAGACAGTTAAGACTTCTCATTGTAAACCAAGGGCAGCAATGAAAGTATTTCATCGGTGTTCTCAAAAGCAAGTTAGGGTGCATAGTTTCTTATCCAACCATATACTTCTTACCTCTGTTTCACAAGTGGTGACTACTGAGGCAGAAAGCAGTTAACTGAGGTGCACAAGGTCACACCCCAAATCCCCACAGCAGAGGAACAAATGCACTGCTCATTCCTGTGTCCTCTGGACCACTGGTTGTCTTTCCACAGACAAGGAAAACTTATGTGTTTGTTGGTGTTAAAAGTAATAATACAACAACCAGTGGTTACTGTACAAACATATTCTATGTGACACTGCAAGATTAATTCTAATAATAGTTGGAGTATGGATCTATGAAGCCATAGTATAGTGCAAAGCAGAGAAAAAATATCAAGCTCAGCTGAAAAAGAAATTCAAGATTCCTCTGTGCCAATAAGTAACATGAGAGCAAAAGTTATGTTATATGCATTTAAGCAGCACTGTGGCCACCAAGAAGGCAGCGTTAGCAGGAAGCAGAAAGTGTCTAGTAATGGAGAATGTCCTCTAGTCATTGAACATTGTTCCACAAATAAGCCAGAAGTACTGGAAATCTAGCAATTTATTCCTTTTTGCAGAATCAGCAAAGTCATACACAACCATGCATATAAGAGTAACATAAGGTTTTAAACTTTTCAGTTGTAACCAGGAGCTATAGTTATTGCTTTCACTAATGCATGTTCCATTTTTGAGAAGATAAATTCCAAATTCCCCAAATGTATTCACAGAAAAACATCTATACTCACGCATATTTATAGTATGCTACAGGAGGCAGATTGCTCCATCTGACGTCAGCAGGCAGCATAGTTTATGCTTTAATAATCCCACAGTACCTCCTAACTGCTGCTTAGTTATTATTCTGCTCCTGCCAGTTACATCTTTCTTGCGCTTTGCTTTTTCTCAACTTTAGCAGCTGGGCCTGCATTAGAGTGCAGGCCTAAGGGAGCACAAAGAAAGTTTGAACATTTAGTAACTGTGTTCTTTGAGAATTCTTACAGATAAAAATCTTCCCTCCTCCAGCTCATGAGCTGCGGTGTTAGATAGCTGCTTACGCCCTGTACATGACATTGCTTCCAGCTGGCACTGTCACAACATGATCATCACTCTCTCCTGAGAGTACAGGATCTGCAAGATAACAAAACTAGTAATGTATTTTGAGCCATTACCTTCCTACTAAACAATCTAAAAAACAAGTCTAGGAGAAGGTGGTTTTTTGTTTCTGTTCCCTGCCTGCTTCTCCCCCCCCAAGTTTTTCTGCAATTGGAAGAAAGATTGTGTCTTCTTGAAAGCAAAGAACAAATAAGAATTACTGGCAATCTTCTCTTATTTTTAAAGTTCACAGACTGATAGACAAAGGGATATAGAAAATCATCACAGAGGTGGTATAAAGTTTAGTGCAATTGTGTTCTATTGAGAAATAGAACACAGGAAAATGAAGCTTTTAAAAATCTACAGTACCCTGAGATCTGTCCAAACTATGAATTTACAGACACAAAAAAAGAAGCTGTACCACAAAAGATACACTATAAAGTGCACAAAAGCTTTAACAGCATAAGGCTGGAGCTTTAAGATTAAGAAGCCTGGTTGGAACACTTCTACCTATACTGGTTTTCAGTTTAAAAAGCAACAACTTTTCAATAATATTAAGTTTCTTTTGAAAAATACCTGTTTTTGTAGGAAAGGACCTCTTTCCATCAAAATAAACTGCATGAATACTGAAAAGCTGATAGGCATAGACTAATAGATTGCACATTGGAAAATAATACCTTTGAAAGAGTTGCAGGCTTTGTATCGTACAGTCCCCAGCCTATGTGGACCAGTTTCCCAGCTGGACTTCAATCCTAGTGTGACATTATGGCCAGAGATTCCCATAATGTCAAATGATAGATTAGCAAAACAAGAGATCATCATGACATACAGTTAATATTGTCTGAGAAGGAAACCTTGTCCATAGGTGAGAACAGGGGCAATGAAACATTTAAATTACGATGTCTACATCCATTTGGGCAAAGGAGAAACTGATGTAATGAAACATAGTGGATAATATTTTAAGATCTTATGTTTGGGTCAGTTAAAAGAATTGCACTTAATGCTGGGTAGTTTTTGAGATGAGGTACAGTTTTATATAAACTTGTTTTATTAGTACAACAAAACTACTCATCTGTTGCAGAAAATAAAACCTCTAGGGTAGCTGTTGGAAAATTTAAGTTTTGCTGACTTTTGCTGACTGGCAGAAGCCAAATGTAGGATAGGCTAGTCCAAAAAACGTGAAGAATAAACTTGTCATTGCATATAAAATAAATCAATGTACTGTTGAAAGGCATAATGTAACTATTAGTGAGTCACTTAGTGACTACCACTTGGGAAAAGTAACCAGAGGGAATGAAAATATATTCATGCTAGTTCATTCTTGCAAAAAAAAAAAGAATATTTTGTAAGACTGTACTCTGCCAAATGCCTTTTTTCTCATACTTAAAGTGACTTTTCCTAATAATCTCGTATTGCTTGTAACAGAAAGAAAAAACAGAGAGTAAAGGATATTTGATACTGGAAGCTTCAAATTTTAAATACATTTTTTAACAATCTTCAGAAGCAGGTGAGAAATTATCTAATGCTTAAACCCACAAAACTCATCACCAGTGTTTTCATATCCAGATGATGTTGTGAATGACTGGCTTCCATATCTGAAAATGCAATTTTATTATAGAAACAAGATATCTTCTGTCTACAAAATGTTGTTGGTTTTTTTTTTTACTTTGTATTTGTATTCAAAAATATTCCACAGTGTCATAGTAAATGGCCTTTTGGATGGTAAAAATAGAATTTTTTTAGAAAATTGGAAGAAACTATGTTTTTGTTAAAGATAGCATAACTGTTCAAAATATTTATATTGGTCAGATATTCACAGAAATTGAAATTTTACAATTGTAGGAACCCAAAAAGGATAAAGAAACATTAGTGTAATGAGTCAGCTTTATGCTAGAGGTCTACAAAGTTGTGAGGCACACAGAAAAGATGAGTAGGAAATAATTATTTATTATTGCTAATAAACATCCTGAGGGACATTAAATGCAAATGATGTCAGTTGGTACAGTCAAGACAATCAAAATGAGATTTCTTTTTCATTAAATGTGTAAACTGGAGCAAAGTACTGTAAGGTATTGTGGATACTAAAACATGAATTCAAGAAGTTACATCAATTCAAGTAAAAAGAATCCATCCAGCACTAGTAAGCACACATTTATGATCAGTTGTGCAGGAAGTGCCTCATGTGCAGATGGATGAAAGCTGGAAAGTTATTCCTCTGAAGCGCTATTATCATATGCTTACTTGTTCTTATAATCTTTCCATAAGTATCTGCTCCTCATCCCTGTTAGATTGAGGCTGCTGGGCATGATGGACTTTTGGTCTGCCCTATGACAGATATCCTTAAAATCCTGCTTCCCACAGGTTCTATTTTAATAGCAGTGGCCAGGTTTGGCATTCAAACCAAAGCCTTCTAGCTGAGGAAAGATATTGATTTATCCTTTATAAAATGCTACATATTGCTTCAGGAAAATTATTTATAACAGTAATAATTCGTTTTCTATTATTATTATTATTATTATTATTATTATGGAATCTAAAAGCCACATCTTAAGTGACTTTGTTGCAATTTAATCCCTCCAAAATAACTTCAAGAGTATCTATTAAACAGTGGTGCCTTGTGCCAGAAACTTCAGTAGTGTAACTTATCCCAGTATATCAATTCAGTTGCTGCTATTCAAGATCACTGTCCCATTTTTCATCAGCTAAGAATTAATTCAAAACTGAGAGAAGTCACAAGTTTTCAACGAAACTTTAAAGATATATTTTTCCTAAATCACATTTATTTAATGTACTATTAATTAATGATGTAAAAATTTCACTAGAATTAAAGAGAGTGCTTTAAAGTCATAAAATAATAGGAAATGCGGTGTTCTAAATGAATTTTCTCCTGAGCTGTTTCAGCCTACTAGGATAAGGCCAATTCTGAAACCTTGTCAGTCATTCAGCTGATGGAAGGAATTACTTCAGTCACTATGGTTCACCTGATCAATCCAGGTACATTTGACACAGTAGACTCCAAAGTTTTATTCACCACCATTTGATGTGATTAAGTTAATCTAAGAAATGGCAAAGCAGCATGTTAAGAACCAGTGAAAAAAGTATCCGATTTTTTTTTATTATTATTATTACATTCAAGCAAGGAAAGGCCTGGTTTTCTTCCTCTTTTTGGAAAGCAGACCACTTTGTGCTTGCCCATTCCTCTTTACAATTGTGAGGCAATAATTATTGACGGCTTGGGTTTTTTTTAAATTAATTTCTAAGGTAGCTGAAATTAGGATTCAACAACAAGTGCAACTCCTTTCTCAGTTAAATTTCTCATTTTTAATTTCTGGAATGCTGAGCTGACCCTAAAGCTTTAGAAATCTTTAGCAATTAAGAAATCTAGTTCCTGTGCTTCACATCATCTCTTCTTGGTATATGTCCTAGAACTTCTACAAACCAAGTCTCATTTTCAGGTGAAGAAGCCTGGAAGAAACTTGGATATCAAAATGCGTAATACACAGGTGGCAGGGTGTTCAGGTAGTGAGTTTGAGTGTGGTGTTATATTCATCTGCAGTGTAATTTCCTTGACGATGTCAGCAATGAACAGTTCTGAAGTTAAAAAGGGAGAATAAAACAGATATTTTTTTTCTGTTATTTTTAATTTTGAAAATGAAGTCTCCTACATTGCACAATACTTTAAAGAAGGGCATTTATTTTCTTTATAGAGTAACTCAGAAATGTCATTGTTTATTCTGAGACTTTGGCTTAGGTTTTGATTGTACAAATGAATAATTTGTATTAAAAAATAAATAGAAGTTTGGCTAGCATAATTTTACTCAGGACAGTATATAAAAAGCACATGCTTCTGTTCTAGAAACTACATAGCATGTTTTAAAATAAAATACAAAAACCTGCCTGGAACTTAAGTTTAAGCCAGTGTTTAAATGCAATGTTATATTTGTATGAATTAGTCATTAGTAAATATGATCCCATATAAAAAAGGTGACTATATTTCGTTCAAGTATCAGCGAACTTTAATGTTTTACTCTATTATGTTAATATCTGCTTACGGGATTTTGATAGTTTTCAGCCCAGAAAGTTTATTGCCATGTTGCAATGGCTGAAAAGCAGTCCAGCATTCTGTTAATTTTATACCAAGAAAGTATTGTAAATTTGCTCTGGTTAATTTTCATAAACAAGTGAAACTATTTGGCACATATTTTGAAAATAAATATTTGTATTATCCAGTGCACTGTAAGACTGTATTAACCAAAATTAACTTGATAAGCCAAAAATAAATGATACCAGAGACAGAGTGGTTTAAGTAATGTCCAGAGAAGAGGAACACCCTTGGTTATTTTCTTCACTCAGCTTAAACACTGCATATAATTCACATCTTTTCTCTGATTTCATACTGTATTCTTTTCCCATAAGAAGTGATTTATTTCACACTCTAATTGGCCATGAAATTTCATTTTCATTTAAAAAATCAATTTAATTAGATCTGTAGCAGTACAATGAAACACCTTAAACAATTCTGTTTGTTAATCTTTCGTTTTCATATTTCAAATAAAACAGCACAGTTAATTTTCTTGGTTTTTTTTCCTTTTCCTTGTTTTTCACATATAATAAAATCTGTTCTTTGAAGGGAGGTGTGGATGGTCAAGGGGCAATGAAACTTAGCATGCTATGTCTTATCCTGGAGAAAAAAAAGTCAGTCAAGAAAATTAGGGGGTTATAATGGATAAGCCTGAAGACCTTTAACTATCGTTATAATAAATGGCATATCAAGCAGAGAGATCATGATCTCTGCAAAAAGCTCTCCAGTAATATCTTGAAGCTAAAGAGGAACAAGAGCAACTGATTGGCACTTTGTTACTTGAATGGTGGCCCCACTGATGAGGCAGAAAGGCCATTAAGGATGATTTTTACACTATCTAAAATCTGCCAGATGTCAAACTTAAAACTGTGAAAGTTATAATGCATTTAAAAAAAAAAAAAAAAAGTGCCCAAACTCAGAAAGCAATGCCTTTCCTAGGCAACCAAGACTTACATGCATAAACTTCTTCCTTTTTATTACTTGCCCGGTATACTCTTCATTATAATGTCTCCTTTATTCTCCTACAAACCAAAGAATCATCTTCATTTATATGCAATATGAGCCTACTGCTACAATATAAATGTGTTGCATTAAAAATTAAAAATATTATTTTTTACACTCCATCAAGATGAAAAGTGAGCCTTCATTCTCATTTGCAGTTCTGCTTCTACACTGTCATCCTTCTTGTATTGTACCGCAGGACATGATCGCTAATAGACAGCCAAATTCCTACAGACCTTAAATTACCTCAGCTGTGCTCTGAGCTTGAATCCACATGATAGAAAATACAGAAGAATTTTCAAAGGTGAGCTAAGTCAGTTGCTGTGCTTCACTGGGAATAAACTTCTTTGATCTCATGTCAGAACAATAGAGAAAAGGAATGTATGGGATGGTTTATCTTTCCGCACAACGCTCTTAAAAGCTGGAGGAGCCATTATTTGTTTTGGAAGCTAAGAAATCCAAAAGTGACTCTTTCTATGCAGTCTACCAATCTTTTAAAAAGTAAAATAAAATGTGATGTGTTCTAGATGTATATCTCCTGGATCCTTTGTCCACTTAGTTGTTTGATTTTTTTTTTTTTTTTTTTTTTTTTTTTGCTTTTGCTGGGGCAACACTGAAGTCCACATTTGTGTTTGCAGAGAAGTAAGGTTAACTTTCAAGTTGGCTGAAGTCCTGGCTCTGCTGAGCACTCTGTTTTGTAATTTGAAGGTTAAATTCTTCTCAGAGAGCCTTGCTGGAGTTAGTGTTCTCACTCCCAATAACTGTAGGAGCTGCCTGACCTTTATAAGTGAAAGTCAATATTCGCACTGTCAGAAGGAGCATCGTGGAGAGTAATCTTCACAATCAGGAGGAGAAGCGCTTTGCCACAGGCAGATCATGACCAGTGAAGAGGAATCAGTGAACAGTCAGATAAAACTGTTTTAACTGGATTCAAAGAGTCTCTTTTACACAGCTTCAGGTTCTATTCAAAAGTCTGCAGACGTGCAGTATCCACAGGTCTCCTCCAAATTTCAACACGATCAATGGAAAAATAATAATAAAAAAGGAATTAGGAGAGAAGCACTCTAAATGTTTTGACCTGTAGGTCATCTTCTACAGCACTACTCTCTGGCAAATTTAGACACATGTAACTGGAAAAGATATAAAATAATTGCCTGTTGCCTTTGTCCTCTACCCAATATAAATGCCAAAGCAGGTTTAGTATTAATATTATTTGGTGGAAAGCACTGTATTAACATACAATGCCTTGAATACCTCACTGCACCTCATAAACATTTCTGTTTTTCCAATAGAAACACAAGGAGATTTGAATACAATATCAGACCAATAATAAACAGAATCTTCTCTAGTCAGACTCTCAAAGCACTAGCAGCTTTTCTGTGAGCTGAAAAGGTGCCTGCAAAAGCAGAGAAGAAAAAAAGTAGTCTGTCTTGAGATAATACTAGCATTATGCAAATATGCCCAGGTTTCCATTAGCAGTTACAAATAGACATATGCAAGCAAGGGAAAAGAGTCAATGAAGAACCCAACCAAGAAAGAATGACCCAAGATGCAGCACATAAGTGAGAGTTAGTTACTTTTATGAAAAAAAGATGTTATGAGCATTTGAGAGCAGATGCACTTTGAAAACTCTATTTCTCCCTCTCCTCTAGATGTCTGAGGCTACTAGAAATCCCACAATTTTGTAGAACCACTTGCTCCAAAATAAATTTTTTGGACCATACTTCTTCTCTTCTAAATTTTTAATAAATGAAAAGTCTGTTTATAATTTAATGACAGAGAATAAATGACATCTGAAACTTGGCAGAATAATGTAAACTGGAGCTTGCCTGACTCAGACTAAGTTTCTGGCTCAGTTTAAAGCAGGAGACAAAGGAATAGTGAAGCCAGTGGAAATTTTGCAACTTAGCTAACATAATAAACTAAGATGGTATTTCATATCTTTTTTTTTTTTTTTTTTAAGCTGTTTATTCAGTTCCATGGCTCATGACCTGGCTTATGTTTTGAAACATCTGTTACCGGCTGCAACCAAGGCACCAAGCAAATGCTGGAAATTTCATAACACTTAAGGAATGTTAAAATACTACTTATGGGAACACCCTACAATTCAAAAGGATTTTAACTAAAAACTGGTTAATTTTAGGCCCACAGCCTGCAAAGGTATATGCACATCCTTTTCTTCAATTATGCAAGACAATATCTTCACATATAAAGATGAATTATTCTGACATGTATATGGTTTTAATATGATTGGGTATTTAAAAAAGAAAATCTTGCAGAAAATGCATACATTTCAGTTTTAGATTTCATATCAAATAGACAACTTTTGCAAAAGTTTCCATCCCATTATATCACTTGGACTTCTCATGTCAAAAGTTTCATTTGGAAAGTTCTGGTTAAAATGAAAATGTTTTGATTTTTGTAGATCATGATAGTTTGAGTTTTCTTTATTGTCCTGAAGAAATCTTCATTTTGACTTGCTACAGCACTAATTCGTATATACCTGTGTTTCCGTTGTTTCTTTTGTGATTTGTATTACAAGGGTTTTTTCTAGTATTTAGTCTTCTTTCTGAAAGAAAGTCTTCTCCCCGCTGAGAAAAGATGCATAGTAATCATAAAATTCTTGTCTTGAGCTGTGTCTGTCCAATTTCTGGGGATACAATGATGTGCATCATGGGTATTGCAGTCCAGCCTTTCTCCTATATTGGCAAACTGGTATAACATGGAGTGAGAAGACATGAATGATGAAAGAGTCAGAAAGGTCAAATAATTAAACTCAAAATCACTCAGAAAATATATATATGTATTTCTACATAAAAGCCTTAAAATGTCAATTACATAGAAAGATTCATTTTTCCAAAACAAAATTCATAATTATAAAAGTGAACTCCATGAAGCAATTACTGGGGAGGTAATATTAATTTAATTTATTTGACTTTTTAGACATATTTCAAACAACTGTTGGTCAAACAACCTTTATGGTTGAAAACAAAATACAAAATACAATAATAATAATCATCCTCCCACTGCAGTTTCCTGACAATGATTTTGTTACTTCATATTAAGATTTTTATCCTCTTTTAATTCTCCAGGAGGAAGGAAATAGATTTTAATGGTGCAGAGCTGCCTTGGGCAACAGATTATATTCTTCAGGGTTTCTATTTTCTTCACAGAAGGAGATATAGTGTGGTACCAAAAGAATCACTTACATTTTCCATGCTTGGGTTACATTTATTACAGTATTTTATAATGCCTGATTTTTTTTTAATTTTTTTTTTTTAAATCTGGTCATTGTTTTGATGTCAAGGGTTGTGCTCATTATTTCTGGAGCATGGTGAGAAGTTTTATGGAATATTCTCGTATTGAGCAGATATAAGCTACTGTCTTAATACCTAATCATGGTTTTAGCAGTAATTTATAGGATCAAGGTGATTGAGAGCAAGTTGATTTGCTTTTTTAAGCAATGAATCTCAGGAAGGGTCTGTTCCAGTTATTCCTTCTGTCTTGCATCTTCATGTGAACTGCTAGGTAGGGTGTGGTCTTGTTCCCATTTACACTGATTACTGGTAGTGGTATTTGGCACCCACAGATTTCTAAACTCAGTGAAACACACTCTCCATCCTGAAGTGCAATGCAATTGTTACATGAGCCAAAATGTGAAATACTTAAAAGAGAAAACAGTTACAAGAAAATAGTAAACATGGTAATGGTGTAAAGAGGGTTTATTACAGAGGGTTATGATGAAACAGTTGGCTTGTCTTCTAGGAGTTATTCAGATTCCAATAGTTTACCTTGAATTTGAAGGACCACAACAAGCAGGGAGGTATACAATCTTGCTAACAACTGAAAGGAAGCTCCCCCCCGCCCCCCCCAAAATATCCCAAACTAAACCAACTAAACCCAAAAAACTCTACCAAAAAACACCCAGAATTTTCTTAATAAAAAAATTTGGATACCCAAAGGTCACAACTGTCAGCCAAAGCTGACAAACTGTTACCATTGTAAGATATTGGGGGTTTTAGGCTAAACGCTGTCAACCATTTGCAATGCCGCCCAGTACTATCCAATGTTAGTCTCTGGATGCAACCTTTTAAAAATTTTTTTAATAAATGTTCCATGAACATATTAATTTCACTTTTGAGAATGGAGGAAATATTTGCTTTGTCAATGTTAAAAATTCTGGCAGACTTTTCACAAGAAGCTGAAATAGGCTTCAAAAAAGGCAAAAGACTTTCAGAAGGTATGTTACCTTCATATCAAGGCACGATTTTTCTGTTTTTTTGAAAACTGTCCCAAAGGTATGCTTAAAGGTTTTGTTTAAAATAAAACCTTTTGAAAAATCTCAATTTCCATTTGCTAAGATATCACTGATTCTTTGCAGTTAAATCCCACAGAGAGTACTGCTGCAGTAACATTAGTTTGTTCTTGTGGCTAAGAATTTTGTTTCTTCCATTGTTTTAGAAACTCAAAGTGAGAAAGAAGGGGCAGAAATGTTGCAAGTTCACTGTGACAACTGAACTGGACAGCTCTGAATATGTGATATGTTATTTAAAAAGAAGAATTTTAGAAAATGGGATTCAAGTTATCAAAGTGGAACACCCAGATTATTGATTTAGTGTATATATAAAATATGAATATGAAAGAAACAGAGAAACATAAGGATCATTGGCCAATATACTGTTAACTACAACTTCAGCTAATCACAGATGTATTTTCTTTCCTGTATTGTAGCAAAGTGCATGTGCAACACCCCAGCAGATAGGCATGTGTGCAAAAAAAAGCATTCTATTAAATGATCAGAATGAAGTGGCTAGTGAAACTGGAATGAAGGTAAAATATTTTTACACTTTCTTTTTCTTTTTCTCATTTTCTGAAATAGGCATTGCTTTCTATATGCCATGGGCAGAGTGTCCCATGGCCAGTTGGAACAAAAAGGGAACTTGCTGAGGAACAAAATAGAGAAAATATTTCTGCTCTTCTGAAATGTTTATATGAAAGTAAGTTTGGCTGAATTTCACAGACATGGGAGAAATAGCATATAATTTTCCATATATGAATATCTCTGTAACTTGAAATGACTTTTTCCTTAGAAAATGTGCTTATTCTGGGACATACTGATGCAATGAAAAAGGAGTCCAAGAGACTTCACCAAACAATTAGTGAAGTTCTTACAAAAATATTTGTAAGGAAATGAATCACTTGTTTTTAGTGTAGATCAGACCAGGCCAGGCTAATACCAAGTACTCTAAGGTCTGAGTGAAGTAGTTGGCAGATATCTACTTATTATTTGTAGCTACTGAGTTCAGAGGTTTTAACGTAAAAATACAGAATTACATGGAAGGCAGAATACTTTGTAAGTAATTTACTATTTTACACTCTCACGTCAGTATTTTTGGTGTCTTCTGAAAAGTGATGGTAGCACAGGAGACACAGAAGCTGAAATTATTAGCTATTGTAACTGCCACAGAAGAAATTGGTGATTAAAGTATGAAGGAATAAATTATATTTGGCTAACTTGTTGAATGAATTATGTGTCTAAATTCAAGTACAGAAATTTAAACAGTTTTGTTGCTAATAAGTAACTTGGACAATGTTAGCACTAAAGAGAATAATAGGACAGAACTTTATAACTGCAAATTATACTTTTTCCTGCCTGTGTTGGCATTTATAATTAGGGAGATAGCTTTATAAAACTCACTTACTAATTGAATGTCAGAGAAAATCTCTAGTGCTAACTGCTTTACTGAAGCCAGGCTATACATGTTTATCAGTGATAACAGAGTGAAAACAACCTTAATTTTGTATTTTTCACATTCTAGGTCCTGTTCTATGGTGAAATAGGATTCTGCACACCAAACTGCCAAAAGAGGAAATATAAAATATACTTTGTGAAAGTTTATAGTGTTTTTACTTCACTTCTGCTTTACTCCATGTGAGATTTCCAGCAGATTTATTACCAGCTGCAGCCACATCCCTTCTGTGGGTGTTTCTGTTTACCAAGGGCTGACTCCGGCCCTTCCCTGTGCATGTAGTTATCCTGGGGTTGAAACTTTGAGGAAAAATTCTAAAAGGTTGCTCATACTCAGTGAGTTAGTATACACTGAGACCAATAAGCCACACCCTTATACATAGTCTCAGTCATGACCCAGAGTATTCACTCTGGGAATCAGAACTGAGTGATTCCCCACAGGCAGACATCACAGGAAATTAAACGTAAGGCAAAATCAGGACAGTGCATTAGAAACTGTTTTTACTGCTGTATATAATATAATGTTTCACCTTACACTTTCTTGGACCAAAGGTTCACTTTTGAATAAAAATAATCT
This sequence comes from Haliaeetus leucocephalus, assembly GCF_000737465.1. Classification (NCBI taxonomy): domain Eukaryota; kingdom Metazoa; phylum Chordata; class Aves; order Accipitriformes; family Accipitridae; genus Haliaeetus; species Haliaeetus leucocephalus. The sequence goes on from NW_010972853.1 coordinate 7,429,081, forward strand.
TTTTATTCTTTTAATTTTAAAGTTATTTTCCTCCACTGAAAGATTAAAACAATAAACCCTATCCTGTAAAGTCCCATATCCCAACCAGTTTCATTCTGGACAACTATATGATTCAGATAACGCTTCAGATTATTCTGCTGGATTTTATACTTTAGATCAAAATTCTAGTCTTTCTAACATTTTGGAATAAAACGTGCTTTTGAAAAATGGCATTAATTAATATGATTTCCATGTTTTCAGGTTTTTTTCTATAGCTATTGTCACTGAGATTTGCTGCTATGCAACAAGGGAAGCACCAGTTGTTTTAGTCTCTGTATGGTTAAAATTTGTAACTGGTTTACTTTTTTAAGTGCTCATCATCTATCATTATTTATTCCACAGATTCACTGAAAATGCATCCCTGTTGTTAAGGGATATTAGGAGCTGCCACTGCTTCCAGCAACTCCATGCCCAGGAATTCCTCCTGCTCTGCTGCTGGAGCCTAGCCCTGGACACCCAGGGGCCAGGAGGTCTCTGTGCCAGACTGAGGGACACAACTGCTGCTTTTTTACAGGTTCAACCAGTAGCAAAGCTCAGCGCGTGTGCCACATACATGCATGGCCAGCTGCATTGACTACCACAGACAAGGTGCTGCCGTCAACAGCATCTCTATATAAGACTCGTATAAAATGTAAGTACAGGCAGCCAAGTCACCTTCCTCCTCTTTGTCTAGTAGAGACTGAACTTCATGAATGAAGGCACACACACACTGTGCTCAAGATTCATAAGATTCACAAGGACACTCACATTCACGGATCACCCTGAGTATTGGCAAAGCATGGTCCCTCTGCCTGGATCCCAGGCCCTGTAAACCACTTCCCAGGTCTCCTACTCTTCCACAAGTTCAGCTTGATGCTCACCAGCAAAGATACACACACTCACACTCATCTCACAGGCACCCCACACTCACAGGTCCCCCCAAATACCAGCACAGACCCTCTGCCCTGATACTCATTGCTGGACCAAGGGCCTTCTACCCACTGGCTGGTCCAGCTTGAAGCTTGCTAGCAAATGAGGAATGCAGAGCCCATCACACATCATTCTGGGGCAGATAAAGACACTTGGCCCCCTCCAGCAGCAGGCACTAGGCACAGGGGCTGTGACTCACGGTTCTACTCCAGCTGCTGGCATTGAGCCCCTCACTCCCCTCACTTACACCAGTCTCCCCAGTAGCTGGGGTTCAGGACACACACCATTCCCGCCCCAGTAGCTGGCAGCAGACACCTTCACCCACTCCAGTAGTTGGCACTGAGTACCCATTCTTTCCAGTTGCTGGCACCACAGGCCAAAGTCCAAAATGGCCCCACTCTGACTCCAGCTGGTGGCACCAAATCCACTCATGCCGGTCCCCCCAGTAGCTGGCACTCTGGGCATGAAATCTGCAGGACCTAACAAGACCATCTGGAGAGCTATTTTTTGACAATCCTTTTTTGATTTATATACCCTGAATATAACTTTAATAACTTTCAGTACAGAATATACCCAAATATGGCTTCAGTCTTAGTATTTTCCCACCTTTTAAATACAGAGATCTGGTTTAGTTTGTTTTCATGCCATTATCCAATATTCTAGCATCTCATAGAATTAAGGTTGTCAAAGAGAGGTGCTGTGAAATTTCCACAGAGCCAAGACGTCATGCGTAATTCCTTTGTAACTAAGATGTCGTTTTTGCTATGATTCCTGCCAGAAGATCCTTCCACATTTTGCACTCAGGAATCTTGGATTGGGCTGAGAGGTCTGTCTGCAAAAATCAGGGCACGAAAGCTGCCAAAATTTGAAAGAAGTGCTAAGATCGTTTGGCCACCTCAAAAACTCTACTCCTCCCTTTCTTCCCCCACTCCTTTCTGTGAAGAAGAAAATCATAGCTGAAGTGCTGAGAGCAGTGATAGGAAAATTACATCTCTTAAAACATTCAATTCTTTCCACCCCCTAATTGCAAATTGCCAAACAACAGATTGCAAAGGCAGCTTTGACTACTGTGCTTACAAGTTCCATACCATTTGCCTGTTAAGTTCAAGATGGAAAGGTAGCCTGAAAGCTGCCAGTATTTTTTGTTTATTTTTTGAGATTCATCTGTTTCAAGAAAGATTGAGATAAGGTGGAAAGAACAAAAACAAAAAAATGAAAAAAAAAAAAAGTTGTTAGCCAAGAGCAAACAAATTACATATGCATGCTACAGAAATCAGGCACTTATCATGAGTCCCCCCCTTACATCAACTCAGTGCTGCCAGACTGATGGAATATATGCACTGCAGGGAGTATCGTCAGACTGCTGGTATCTCAGGTCTGCCTATCTCAGCTCTGGACTAGCCATTCAGCTCTGTTTTATGTCTTTTAGTGTATCTGAGCTCTGAACTGAAGAGATTGCTCATGAGATTTCTGTTTGTGCTGGATCTCTCTAATAAAATTTTCAACGAAAATGTCAATTAGAGCAGCTTTTCTGATTTACATTTTCAGTCCAAGGAGGACTAATGTTGTACATTCTGTTCCAAAACTCTTTTAGTTTTAGATTAAGGAAAACAACAAAGACAAAGTGAACATTTGCAGTTGGAAAAGTGGGAACAAGACATACATCTTATCTTTGATAATGTGATAATTGACTAAAATGACTGAAGGAAACTTTCTTTCAGTCCCTCTGCAACTGGTACAGTGATCAGGGAGGTCTGGAAGTCTGGCTTTCTCTCTGGAAGCTTCCCCTTCGAAACCATCCTTGCAGAACTAGCAACACAAAGTAAATTGAGACCATATTTCTTACATCTTAAGGCTGTCATTTTGATCAATATGGTTATGCCAGGTTACTGTTTACATATATTGCCTTTTCAGTCCCTGGATTCGGGGGAGAGACACACTAGTTGCAAACTATTAATTAATCAGTCTTATTAATTAAGTCAGCAATCCCTAAAGCTGAGAATAGAACTTTTCTCTTTTAAGTTTAGTAATAAATTGATATAAATACATGTGAAGTAAGACTAATTTCCTTTTGATATTCTGCTTGAGTGGCCATCAGTAGAATGACTTCACATTAAGAGGCTGGGACAAAAATTACAGACAGCTGAGACAGACAGCTGAAGCTGAGCTGAATGACTGACCCAAGTAGGAGTTACAGAAACAAGGAAAAGTAATTCCATAACTCTAAGGGAGTAAAGAGCCTCACTCTGAATTTAAAACTAGTTAAGAGACAGGAAATAAAGTGTACTAACAAAGTGATTATTGACAAAGATTCTGATAGTTTGCTAAAGAATTTCAGTGGTTCAGCATAGCTATTAATCCAGAGCAGAGGTTAGTAGTAAAACACCCTAATGTTTAGACTATATTACCTTATGTTGGTTTGTCAAAATGAGGGAGGATTACAGAATACTTCTTGAAGATCAAATGAGGTAAGAGGAAATGAGCTCAGCTGTTATAATTTATTCATTTTGATGGTGTTCATTATAGGTGGTTTCAAACTAATATATGTTTAGTATTCTGGCATAGAAATGAATTTAAAATTCTAGGGAATAGAAAATATTTTATATATAATAAGTCTTGGGATCTACAGTACTGAAAAACTGCAATATCTGATTTCTACTGCAATGATAGATAAGTTGCTTCATACACTGGTATTTTATGGTCACAGGATGTGTGATTAATTTAGTCTGGCAATTGCTATACACACTAGATAATCTATTTAATATAAAGCATATATTTTAGGGATACACAATACTAATGAAATAAAAACCCTGGAGTACCTTTGCATTTCCAACTTTTCATTAAAAACTGTAAAAACTAATGGCAAATTATGTCAATTTTATTGTCTTTCAAAAATCACAAATAGTAAGATAAGACATAATAAAAGTAAGTCTCAAAAGTATGTTGATAATTTCTTCTCATATGTTCACATGGTATTCGTCACATACTTAAAAGATAATTTTAGACAGATGTTTTTATTATCATAATTTTTATTCTTGTTTAAATAACGACTTTTTCATGGCTCTTGCAAATCTGCAGTATGTTTCTTATCATCAACTTGCAAAATCTTCTACAGAAGTGCCTCCTTTTGCTGAGTATATTCAACATTTTCAAGGTTTAATGCATAGCAAAAACTACTAAAAGTTCTAAAAAAATCTGCATTTCTTTGTTGCAGTTGTCTATCTATCATCATCATCTTTGTCATCACACATCATCTGGTGACACTTTCACTTCAAGAGGAATTTTACATTTCTCATCTTTAAAGTTCAGAATCCACAGATCTTATAATGCTCTCATGCTGATAATGCACTTCAGTAATTGTGCTGTACAGCAAATATTTCTGTGTGCAAGTTTAAAATAGTTATTCAGCTGAATAATGTCACAAATCAGAGGCTCTATTTAAAATGCCAGCGTGTTCTTTCCATTAATATCACAGGAATGAGACTGGCATTATTACCAATGCATAGTAAATGAGACTCAATGAGTAAATGCAAGGCACATTGCCCTGTGTACAGCTGTGCTATCATAAGTATAAAATTTTATTCACTACATCATAAGACATACATTTTGTAAGATAAGACAATCTTCTTTTAAATATGGTAAACAGGAGCTAAAGGCTACATTATGTCAGTGCATCTCTGTTGCATAATCAAAGTTCTTAGCAAAAACACTAAGCCGGACATTGAAATCATTTTTAAAGGCTTTTAAAAGAGACAGTCTGTTTTCTGACCAGCTGTATCCAATATCCACAGGAATGTTCTGTCATGTAAGCGAGCTGCTTCTGTGTTCTACTCACTCTCATGCATTGTCTTCTGTCAAGCTTTGTCAACGTATGATTGCAAGATCATCAAAACAGCTCAACATCTTTATTACCATAACCATGTCATAAGAAAGACACATAGTGCTATATTTTGGATTTTGCTGAGCAGTGCTTACACAGCTTCAAGGCCTTTTCTGTTTCTCATGCTGCCCCAGCTAATAGGTTGGGTGTGCACAAGAAATTGGAAGGGGACACAGCCAGGAGAGCTGACCCCAACTGACCAAAGGGATAGCCCATGCATAGGACATTGTGCTCAGCAAGAAAAGTTGGACAAAGAAGGAGGAGGAGGGGGGAACATTTGGAGTTACGGCCTTTGTCTTCTCAAGCATCTGTTAAACATGATGAAGCCCTGCTTTCCAGGAAAGGGGCTAAACATCTGCCCGCTGATGGCAAGTAGTGATTTTCTTATTTTGCTTTGCTTGCACATGCAGCTTTTGCTTTACCTATTAAACTGTCTTTATCTCAACCCATGAGTTTTCTCACTTTCACCCTTTTCACTCCCTTTCCCATCTCACCTGGGGAGGAGTGAGTGAGCAGATGTGTGGGGCTCAGCTACCTACAAAGGTTAAGCCACAACACCCATAAAAGAAGAACTTGAATAAAGTATCTCTCACCTATTACATTAGAACATCTAGACAAGCAACAGCTTGTCTCTAGCCAAACAAATCTTTGATTTTTTTTTAAGTGGATGGTCAGGAAAAGCTACATCTTCTTGGCTGCCATTAAAGTGAAACAAACTTGAAATAAAAGTTGGTTACTAATACAGTGTCTTCAGAAGAGTTTGAAATAGACTCCAACTGACGAAAGAAAGGTTTGACATGGGGAATTTTGTTACCAATCTTTTTTTTTTTTTACTCCTTGTGATCAGATGTCTTCTCAGTCATTACATTTTTTCAGGTTTTGATTGTGGAGACACCCAACTGAATGTAGGAAGGAATAGTACATCAAAGATGGTGGTGCATCAGGGACAAAAGCAATGGGCTGTCCTAATAGCAAAGATTCCAGGATAGAAAGTTTAATGTGTGAAATGAAATGTCTACTTTGAAAGAATATGTTTCGGTGTCCTCCTGTAATGGTAACAAATCAAGCAAAAGATTATGCAAATGTAATCCATTAGGTAGTATTTATTCTTAAAATTAATTTTCCTGGAAAAAAAATGCTAAATATAGTTTTTGAATTATAAAGACCTGCTGTAGTAAATTTTATTTCTTAGCTAAGAATAAAGCTCAAGAATGAAAGGCTAGATAGAACTCCTTAATAATCTACAGTCTATCCACTGTACTCAATTTTTATTATTCAATGTTAGTTATCTTTATCTGATTAAATTATTTGTATTTAATTTGAAAAGTCTGATGGTGCTACACTCCACCATGCAGTCACAAATATTCCTTCTTTGATAAACTGACATTTGAAGACGTGTCAGCAGCACACATTTGTTTAGACTGATTTATTTATCATGAATGCATGAGTGAGCATAAGAGATCAAAAGCTTCCTGGATCTAATTTGATGCTCCAAATTACTGCCACAAAGTTACTGCAGAAAGAGACACTACATTGATAAAACAAGTATCTTCATCAGTAGTCTCATTCTTGGAAACTGAAATGGAGATACATAACTAACAATAAATTAGCAGTAACCTCAAGAAGTTATCTTTTCACAGTTCATACAATTCATCAATGAAAACAAAAATAAGCAAATGCATAATCTCTGAAACAATCCTACTATTTTCTCTGGAGTGTCCTTCCGTGGTATTCAGTATAAAATATTCATGCATTTAACTCTGCTTGCATTGTTTAAAATAATTTCACTTAATATGAAAAATAGTCAAGCTGATTTCAAATGTCTTTTTTCAGATTTTCTCTAAGTTACTTTTTCCAGTAATGATATTAAAAATACACACACACCCCAACCAACCAACCAGCCAAAAAAACCCCCCAAAAACCCAACCTCCTTAAGCAATGATACAGTGTCACCTAGTCTCATTTCCCTCTTTTATAACAGTTATAGCATTCAGAAAGAAAGACATAATAACATAAACTCTCAAATAATAATTTTCTAAATAATAAGACTTAGTGTCTGGGTGGGGTTTTTTTCGGAAAAATTCCTACTAACTAACAACTCAGTTCAAACAGGAAAAAGATAAGCTTAAAATTATATATCCCTTGAATGAACAAACAAACAGGATTACAAAGCAAAAAAGTCTTTTAAACTTGACTTACGGCTAGCAGCTGAAAAATTTTGGACTCCTTTTAAGCAGCAACCCTTCCTAAATGGCAATATATGCCCTTGCTCAATATGCAGTGCTCAAGTCCCTCTAAAGTCCCATCAGCTTCTCTTTTTTCTGTTTCATCTGCCACTCAAATTACTGCCACTGTTAGAACCTGTTTCAAAATCAACTTTTGCCAATCATCCCCAGTTTGTAGAAACACACATAGAGGTGAAAATCTTGTTCTCAATAGGGTCAAATAAATCTTTAATACTTGGAAGAGAAGCAGGTTCACTAAGTGTCTCTTGCACTCTGTTAGCTTGTTTTCTAACAGGGTGAGGAAAACGGAGTATTCGTTATTCCATGTTCTCTTGGTGAACATCTGAGCTTTCCTTTTTGTGACAAAATTTACTTCTGTGCATAGGGCCAGCTCACTGTGACAATAGGACTTGCATCCCACTAACAAGTCAAAATAGTTTTTTAGTTACAAAAGAGGCTTTCTGCACTTATTTCTGGGTAAATTTCGTCCTGAACAAATGTCACCATTCTACTGCATTTCAGTTTCATTTTATTGAGTAAACCAGAACCAAATATGTAACCTTCATGATTTTCTGAAACTCATAATTCTCTAGTATTAATATGATACTCCTTTTTCCTGAATCTTCCTAAACCCTGTTTACAGGGTTAAGTGTCAGTACAAAGAGCTTCACAATAACACCGATTTTTTATTATGAATATATGCTGAAAAAGACCAAAAGATGACAAAATTGGGTGCAGTAGTTTACAAGAAACCTTAATCCAAGTATAGAATTTCAATTAAAATAGCTGCAAAATGGGAGACACAAGTGACCATGTTGGTAAACTCTGGATGAGTGGTAAAGTGGAGGGAGAGACAGAGTGAGAAAGTTGGAAACACCAGTGCTACTGTATGTCTCAAAAATTTATACCAAGATCCCATGATTGCCGTCTTTAAATGCTGCTGAAAGGTCAAGTAGCGCTAAAATAGTTTAAGGACCATAATCAGTAATTAGGAACAAGCCATCAATATCTTTTGCCTGAAGACTTTTCAGAACCAAATGACACCAGATGAAATCAGGCAAGAATGTATCATACAAAATACTTAATAATAATTAGTAAATAAATTATATAGGAAATAAGTATTTCTTTTATCTCTCCCTTCCCTCTTTATGTCTTATGAAAAAATAATTATGGTTCAACTGGATAATGGAATAGTATCAATCAACAAAATTATTTAAAACATTTTCAATCATTATATTTGGTTGTTTGGTTGGTTAGTTGGTTGGTTTTTTTCAGTCAGTTTTATCTACAGGCTAAGATTTGAAAGATACATTTTCTGTATGAATCCTGAATAATCAGGATTGGTTAAACAGAGTGGTACCATTTACTTTAAGTACAATAGGTATTAGAATGTCAATATTTCAGTGAGTCAAAAATAATTTTGATCCTTTCTAGGCAAACTCACCATCATAGTATTAACAATATTTTACATCATTTTAAATATGAGCTTGCTAAATCATTAGAACTCTCAGTATGCAATTAGATGTTAACATATGCCTGAGAAAGGAGGTATAATTTTTGACAGTGCTTCAGGAATAAGACAGAAACCCAAATCTCATTTTCAAAAGTGATTTGGGAATATCCTATTATAGATAAATATGCTGACTCTTCATGGAGCCTGTCAGTGGTAGTGAGGTGCTTGAACACCTCAAAGGTTCTTGGATGTACTTATTAAGATTACTTTTGAAAGAGGACTTGATACATGTATGGATTTATGATTTCTAACAGAAAAAGTTTATTCTTGCTGAGTACCTGTAGATTAGCACTGAAACACTGTCAAATTGTTCCATTTGCTCATGACCAACTTCACAGTCCTTTATTCTCATTTCTACATGTCTCAGTCTTGAAAGCTAGACATAAGCAGCGGAAATTCCTGGCAACATAAAATGATGGACCGTAGTTTGCAAAGGTCAGTTGATGATAGTTCCTGAACACAGACCCTATGTTCCAAACATATGCTCATTTTCTAACCTGATGTGTTCTGATAAAAGCTGTTACACATACCTACAGGCAGTCCAGCAAGACACCAAAGTCATCCAAAACCCATATTTTTAAAACTATATTGCAGATTACATCTTGCTGTCATTATGACACTATGTCATGTCCAGTGTATTCTGATTGCAGCCATGGTCTTATTAAGATAAAAATATCAGGGAAAATATACTTTGTGGAGGGCCACACTGAAAATACTTCAGTGTAATAACGACTCTATCTCATATTTAGGGCATTGACATGTGTCCTGGTTTCAGCTGGGATAGAGTTAATTGTCTTCCTAGTAGCTGGTACAGTGCTATGTTTTTGAGTTAGGTATGAGAAGAATGTTGATAACGCTGATGTTTTCAGTTGTTGCTAAGTAGTGTTTAGTCTAAAGTCAAGGATTTTTCATTTTCTCATGCCCAGCCAGCGAGAAAGCTAGAGGGGCACAAGAAGTTGTCACAGGACACAGCCAGGGCAGCTGACCCAAACTGGCCAACTGGGTATTCCATACCATGGGACACCCCATCTAGTGTATAAACTGGGGGAGTGGGGGTGGGGGAATCACCACTCGGGGACTAACTGGGCATCGATCGACGGGTGGTGAGCAATTGCCCTGTGCATCATTTGTACATTCCAATCCTTTTATGATTGCTGTTGTCATTTTATTAGTGTTATCATTATCATTATTAGTTTCTTCTTTTCTGTTCTATTAAACCATTCTTATCTCAACCCACGAGTTTTACTTTTTTTTCCTGATTTTCCCCCCCACCCCCCGGGGGGGGGGGAGTGAGTGAGTGGCTGTGTGGTGCTTGGTTGCTGGCTGGGTTTAAACCACAACAACATGACATAAATAAAAGGATAAGTCAAGTTAATGGTAATTTCCAGAAGCCAAACAGTGATTCATCTACCAACATATCTTCCCATATGCTTTTTCCTTGTATAGTTCCAGTATGATAATATCTGAGTATGTTAGAGATAATGAGAAGTTTTTTGATTCATGGTCGGATTTTAACAACGAACATTTTATACACAACTTCACACATAAAATGTGTGATTATAATACTTTTGGGGAAGAACTTGTCAAACTCACGGTGGGCATCTCAGTTTGGGAACAATACTGCAACATGTTGAAAAGGAGAAATGTATTGGTTTCATGACAAAGTAATTCAATAGAGTTTCTGCAAGTTTCAATTAGGTCAACAAAAGGGACTATGTACTTGTATATTGAAAAAAACATGCTGCTAGAAATTAATTAATTCACAGTTACAAAAAACACAAAATCTTCACAAGAAGTTAAATTTGGAATTTTTAAATTATTTTTTATATTTCCCCTTGTGCTTTATTATTAAATAAAATTTTTTAAAAACCTCAAAACTATTTCATTGGCTGGTTACATAACCTGTCCTTTTATATGCTGGCTGACTGAATTACATACACACACATACATATGTATATATATTTATATCTCTAATTAATATTATATAAAGTTCTTTTTATAGCTTCTGGGATCACTGTTCAAACTTCACTGTGGATTTTGTTTTGAATGTAATAAATTTTACTTTTTATTTTAAATGAAATGCTAAGTTTTGTTCAGAAAGGAATCATGAAAGACAAAATGTAGTGAAATTAAATACTCATCGGAAAAAGTATGCTCAGTAAGATATATTTTTAAGGAGGCGTGAAGCATGTTTTTTCAGTCCAAGCCCTATAAAAATATTTCAAAAATTTTAGCACTGCATCACTGTTGTCTGAAGCAAGAATTCATGTCTGGATTCAGTAAGCTACTTAAAGGATTTTAATTGAATTGTGCTCCTACTATACATGAAGTTAGAAACAGTGTTAAACATTTTGCTGAGCTTTTACCAAGGTAACTTAGATTGCTCCAACTGAGAAAATGCATTAATAGTAGAAACAGAAGCCCAATAGGTAGTAATATGATACTGTCTTTGCTGCATGTTCTGGGAATTACAACTCAAGTGCAAGACAAAAGGTATTTTTTTAATAGCATATTTCCAGTTGTCGGAGATTCATCTTCTACTATTTTATTTTATTTGTAGCAGTAACAGTTACTAAGTAACATCTGCAACAGCTTATTTCTCTACTTCTTTTCTTATAACTGGCTTTTTCTTCTCCCCCCCCCCTTTTTTTTTTTTTTTTTTTTTTATTACTCTGCCCTTTTATTTTCCTACTAACACTTTATTCTCCTGAGAAAATGAATCACATTTTGAAACTGTGTTTAACTTCTGGGTGAGCCTGAAACAAAATAAATTGCCTCAATTCTTCATTTTTTTCATATAACAGCCACAATTCAATTCAGACTTCAGTTGGTACACCTTTCTTTATAACTGACACAGTTGATACCTGCTATAATGAACACATTTGATCAATAAAAAACAGGAACACCTGCTTACCAGTAGAGTATAACTTGTTGGAACATCTTTCTACCTCTGATTTCAATCCTGAACCTAAGGGATATTTGGAAGTGGGGAGCCTGGAAACTACAATTCATAGCACCACTGGATATAAAAAGTATTATCTCAGCAAAGATAGTGACTTCATTATATATTCCATGTAATTCATTACATTCCAGTTTCCTCCTACCTCATTTCTCAGTGTCCCAAATGTGATATTTCTTTCTCTTTTGTTTCACAGATAGTGACATTATCTCCTCTCACCTTACTAACATGCTTCATTGTTCCCCAAGTACAACACCTTTTTCTCCCCAGCAGCTTCAATGATTATCATAACTGGGTAAAACTCATACCTGTTGTTCTATTCTAAGTATGAAATTAGCTGATTCTGTTTCACATCTGAAGAAGGAATTAAATGTTCCAAATGTCATTTTTAAAATCTATACTATTTAATCTGTTTAAACAAAGATATACATACAAACCATGCCTTAGGGACATCCTTAGCTTCATGACATTGACACTAATACTACTGCTTCCTCTTAGAAACAGAGGTGTTTCATGGTGACTCCCGCATACAAGATAGGTGCCTGAATAATTGGACTGTCTAAGGATAAAATGACAAATATTATTATAATTTTGAATTATCATTCTTTTAGCAATGAAATAAGATGGCAGATTTGTGTTGAAAAATCATCGCATTATCTTAGGGTTTTAGCAGATGTATGCTTGAAGGATTTGCTACTAGAAAGCAAAGAAGGGGTCTGTAAGTGATAGTGAGGAATTTGAGGCAAAGATTAATGAGCATCTTTTTTTAAGTAAACACATTATTTGTATTCCTGCAGAAAAAGCTAAAGGATGCCCCACATGATGGTTCAAATTATGACTTCCTAGAAATAAAACAGGGTCTATCAGTGACTGTCTGAGCTAATGTTCAATATAAACAGTGCTAAAAAATGAAGACCAAAGCCTTGGTTTTATGTTATTTTTTAAAAGCCATTAGTTGCCAACTTACTTCTGACACAACTCAACCAAAGACCCTACATGTTATCTGTTAGCATTTACTGTTATGGAGTCATCTGTAGTTTGTCATTTACAGCCTGAAATTCTTTCCTGATGAAAAAATTAAGTCATGACTTAGGAAAGATGCTTTGATTTAAAATAGCATGCATGATAGAGAAAGATTTGTTTCCTTTTATGAGAGCAAGTACTATTTGAATGATATCTGAAGATGACCTTCCAAAACATGCAGCTGTTATCTATCTGAAACATGCATCAAATTAAATGTGTTCTCCTTTCATGTCTGTAAAACATGTATTATGAAGCATTACATCATTGATATGTAATGAAAAAAGAAAACTCTGCCGTCACTGAACATCTGGAACTGCACTGATGATGGAGTGCAGCTGTTGCCTTTTATATGAACTGTGATACACAACTACACAGAGGCATTTACTTCAGAATCCTTTACTTACAAAATAATGTGTGACAGGAATGTGCATTTCTACTTTGTCCTACACACAGTGTTCAGAACGCTATCAAACACACACAAAGGTATACATACCATATTTCTAAGGTAAATTTGCAAAGTATGAAATCTCATCCCTTTTAAGATTCCTTGAGAATAGTTTATCTTTATTATGAATCACTGAGAAATTAAGTCACAGAATCTTGCAAATGTGGAGCTGAATTCAATACTGATATATAATGGTCATGAAATGGATTGAATACTTGGGGTACATTATTTGTACCATTATTAATGTTTTTTGCTGTTCTTTAGAGCACTGTTTATTTAACTCTGTCCTTGTCCAATTTTCTTTTCATGTAACAGAACAAGCTGAAATCTGAAGTGAAAATTTTCATTTGTATTTTGTACTGCTTCTCTCTTGTGCACAGCATTTAAATTAAAATTCAAACAAACAAACAAAAAATACCAACTGTAGAAAGAGAGAGATGTTGCCTCAGTAAAGCTTACGTTTTTATTCAATCTGGTCATCCTGCCAAATGCCAGTTGTGCATAATTTTTATAATGCCTCTGAATACCAGACAAATAATCACATTCTAGTCCCATAGAATATGGCCTTATCTAAATAGTTTTCTCTTTCCCTTTTGAGCATATCCTTATCAAGCTTCCAGGGAGTTTATTAATGCCTACAGTTTATCCCGCCATACAGTCTTGGCCTTTGCATGATAAATCAATGAAATTCAATAGTGCTTCCTCAGAGCCCCGTCTACACAATACCTGTTACTTTTCTAAGTAATCTGTATAAAGCTGTATACTTTAAATGAAATATCAAACATTAGCACACATCTGAATTTCTTTAAAAGGAACAATAAAAAGTGCGAGAGAATGTTTAATTTCCCGACACAGAGAATAATTTATATTTCTTGATTAAATCTGAATTGCTATGTACATTTCCTCACTTAGAAAAGCATAGATTGGCCCGCCAAACAAGCTGTTACCTCCTGTAGACAGAGAAGTCCAGACAGGTATAGAGTCCTAAAAATGGGCAGAGCAGAACTTCACTAGACCATCTCCCCTCCACTACCATCATCATTAATACTAACTATGAATCCTTTGCACATAATTGCAGGCAAATATGAGAAGCACAGTTATACTAACTCTCTATAGAGTCAACTGAGAAAGCTAGCAAATTAAAGGAGATCATTCAGTTCTTCAACGGTATAAATTGCTCTTGGACCCTATCTTTTGAGGGTTATCTTTTGAGTTTAGTTGGATGCTTAACGGTAAGTGGGATGAAGCTGGTCCTGAGGCTTCAGGGCATAGTGGGGCTGACACTTCAACGGGGGCATTTCCTTAGCTCTTGTAATGATTCAGCCCTTTTTGCTGTATTACTGGTTTGAAGTATCTGGAACAGATTACAGAATTTGAGTAACACATCCAAATACCAACAGTAAAGAGACTTAGTTGAATGAGATTTAAAAAATAGATTCATTCCAAATAATCTTCTGTTTTATTGTCTAATATTAGAGAAGTAAAGTATTATAGCAAGATCTTGCTAAAATCTCCCAGGAATTACAACCTGTGAAGGTGTTATAAATGAAAAGATTGTTTTCAGAATTATTTTTCCCCACAATATGGCATCAGTGTTTCAAAACTGTAACCAGGATAACAAAAAGTAAGATGCCCTCCATAGATATATTAACCAATCTATGGATTTTCTGTTAAACCTTGATTTAACAGTAATAAGAAAATATCAAGTTTATATTCTATAAAGGAATGACCTGGAAGGTGACTGCACTATAAAATGAATAGCATCATTTTTCACTGTCTTGTATTTTGTACAGATTTTTGCCTGTATAAAACACTTAAAATTTAGATTAATTTAGACTAATTTAAATCTTGACAATTTTAGAATAATTCTCTGCCCCTTTTCTGTGAAATTGCATAGCCCTGTTTGAAAGCCCTGCTGGAGTCACTAGGACATTTCCTTGATTCCCCCCCCCATCCCTACTCCCCATTTTCAGAGAATTATGCATAAACATAATCGTAAATGGAGTTTTCTCCATCTCTATGACAAAGTGCCATAGCTGTGCATTAATCCTAATACCCTAAGATACTAGTCAAACACTAACACATTAGCAACAATAATGGATATGGTTATACCAATGGCAAATTATTTTCCAAATTCAGTCAGTATTTTGATATTGTATTTGTTCTAAAAAAAATTAAAATCCAGAATTAAATTTTAAGGTACTTAAATTTCATTACAATCTTGGCTTTATTTAGCATTTGCTAAACCAACTACAAAGATAGTACTGAAAGAGATTCTTTGTTAATGAGTTGCACAGACCAAGCACTTTCTTTCCTTTGTATCCTTTCATGAAGCCAAAAATTTTGTCTAGGGAAACTTTTAATGATATTCTGTATTCATTTATAATAAAAGGAACCTGAGAGGTGAATTTCCTCCATTATTAATGTTATTGCAACTAGAATGTGATGATTATTGTTGCATGCTGTCTTGGATAGATAATATGCAGAGACATTTTTTAGTCACAGCTTTGCATTTTGTATTTTGAGTATATCCAGTTTAATTTTACAAACCTGTGGGAATCCTTGATTTTAATGAGATTGCTGAAGTAATAAATGAAATTTTTAGTGTTCACAAAATATAAGTTTGCTATGGACCATTCCCAAAGCTGATAAACAAGCAACATTCTTAAATCAAATTTGGACATACCAACAATGACAGCAGGTATATTTCCCAGAATCCTTTTCGGCACTTTTGCGATACGGGTCATGATAATCTCTCATTATGCCGCAATGCCAACATCATAATCTCTGGGGTGAAGGAAAACAACTGCAGTGTGTGTGATAGTTCATGTGAACAGCGAGAGCACCAAGTCTTTCATCACCCATTTGAAGCCTGAGGAAATAACATTTATGAGAAATCACATTATGTTTTCTATAAATATATACAGTATATTTTATAATGAAATTAAAATTAAATGAAGGGAAATTTGAAACTGAAGCCAAGAATCCAGTCTCCTTTTCACTGCACTTCAGGATAGTGGCACAGATTATGATATTGTAGAAGAACAATGAGTGTACTGGTAAATGCTGCACAAGATCCGATGGGATAAACAGCACTTATATTAATCTTGCAATCTATGTATGTATCATATTTCTGTGAATATTCAGTAGCAGTTTTTTAAAAACAGAAATTTCCAAAATTAACAAAGAGCACTTAAAAATAACCAAAGACACATTCTTTCTGTTGGACAATGAGATCTCCAGCTTTAATGAATGAAATGCATCTTTTACATGTGCTTCTGGAACTTCAGAAACTTCCAGAATACCAGCTGTATGCTGGCCGATTGTGGAGGACAGTCCAGTACCACTATTATTAATGTTACCAACAATGAAGAACTGCATGCAGACTAACTCCTGAAGAGAGTAACAATAAACAAACTCTTCTAAAAACATCCATACCTCTGCATCATCCCTCTCTCTTTCTTTACTACGTTTAGGATTATGAGTCATAACTGTCCTAAGATTGATATGAAATGATTCAATTGTGATTGTAAAATATTGTATTGGTGCACACTTCAGAACATTGTGTTTGAAATTATCCTAAATGTTGCCTTCAGCTTTTAATCGCCTATCTTTAGATATGTGTGACAAAGTTTGCAGCCTGTATACTTAAGTTGGAAAAATATCAAAAGTTTCAGTGGAAACAAGACCTAGAAAAGTGCAAAATAATATTTATGGGAACTCATTAACTAAATTAAAGGTCAAATAGTGGTATCTATTATGGTGGCTGGAATTCCCTCTTGCAAATCCACTGTCAGTTGTGTGAGAAGGTTGCTGCCAAGAAATCCCTCATTATAAAGATAAGATTTTGGGGGTGTGAGACCTACAAATGCTCAGATATGATGTTGAGCACATACACTTATGTAAAGGACAGTTTTCAAAGATGTCAGATGTTTGTGACAGCTGATTGGTGACATTGGTATACTCAATAAACTATATCTATTGCAGTCCATGCCTTTTTTGCTGCTTTTTCAGGGGATTACATGAATTTATGAGTGCATGAATATTTTCCTTTTCCTATATGCTGTTAATGGGTTTTTCCCGGGAAAAAGGTGAGTTGGGCTTGCAGAAAATAGCTTGGAATTCAGACTTCTGTAACGGCTGGTGTTCGTATGATGGGGGGAGAGTGTCAGAGTCCAATACTCTCTGACTGTCACAGCACTAGGTATCCCCAGTGGCTGGAAAAGAATAGGTGGGTTGAAGCCAGCTCACGCCCATTCTCTCGTCAAAATTATTTTGCTAGTCATCTAGTTTTTATACTCTATGTGATGCTGAACCATGAATTCACTCTCTCCAGGCTGCTGTGACTACATCAGGGAGATATTCACGCTCCTTTAATGAACTCAGGGAGAAACATTTACACCGCCAGTTGATCCACTCAACTGTTGATAGCTGTTGAAAATGAAGGCCATGCTCCAGTCCCCTTTATGATGAAATAAAGTCAGTTTCTTTGCAACAGCTGTGGTCAGACATCCTGCATTAGTCCCTGAGCTTCACAGCCACATGATCCTTGCTCATCTCCTCTGAGCTTTCCTCCATTTAAGAGGTTTATTCAGTGAGTCACATTCCACCCCTAGGGGTTTAGCCAGTCACAGAGAGGGGGTGCAGTAGTGTTTATCTATCAAAAAATTAAATCAACTATTGCATTTTTAACCCAAGTTTTTGGTAGTCATGAAGTTATAGCTCTTAATAAAGTGTTGTAAAATAAAATCTCATTTATCTATATCTATGAGGACTAACCAATATAAAATACACAAACCATATTAAAGTATTTTGGAAGACTTTAAAGTAATTCAGTGGGCTCCTAGCAAGTTCTTCATTGAAGTATTAATGAAGAAAATGAAGCAAAACCATTGCAAAATGTATGTTGAGAAACACTTAATTTCAATTAAGTTACTGTACTGATGAAGCAGAAAACAGTCAGTTCCACAGGTAATAGAAACAATAACTCTTGAATTCATGAGAAAACATACATTACATTTGAATTCTGCTACATTGCACATTGTAATGGAAACTGAATACTGTGGAGGATGAGGTAGTAAGATTTTTCTCAGAATGTTCAAGGTATGTCTTAGTATGTTTTTAGG
Organism: Haliaeetus leucocephalus; assembly: GCF_000737465.1. Classification (NCBI taxonomy): domain Eukaryota; kingdom Metazoa; phylum Chordata; class Aves; order Accipitriformes; family Accipitridae; genus Haliaeetus; species Haliaeetus leucocephalus. Next base: position 7,447,200 of record NW_010972853.1, read on the forward strand.
AAATTATTAAATAGGTCCAGATCCTCCTGCAATGGGAAAATACACGTATGTACAAGATCATGTAAGCAGGTAAACCAATATTTTTAGTTTTAAACAACATTCAAGAATGTAATTGTTGTTCTTAAAAAGTATTATAGCAGGAAACAAGGATAAAATAATATTTGCTTTTGCTATGAAAAATCTTTGAGCTTTTGAGCAAATATTATACTTGGCTGATATTTAATAATTTGTCTGGTTCCTTAAGGAACACAACAGTGATTACCTCCAATTATTTGAAAAGTTTAATTAATATTTTACTGAATGAATGCCCTAAGAATGGATATATTAGCTTTCTTTCTTACACTTGGTTGCACTTTAGAACACTAAGTCTTTACGCATCCCTCAAAATGAACGAAAACCTCTTCAGAACAAAGTTTGTCTAAAGAGCTGTTCATTTTTCTAATCTTTTTGACTCATCATCCCTGGAAGTGTAGGTCATCGTGATCTGCCACTCCTTCTGGCCTATCCAAACTACACCTATCTAATTATTAAGAGGATGAAGGGCTCTCTCCTTTCCTCCAAAGAGGATAAAATTCACTGTCTTGGTTTGCAAAAATATTTAGATTAGCATTTTCTACAACAATCTGAATTTCACTAGACTAACAGCACACAAGGAACATGCCATCTAAAAATTCTATGAAAATGAAGTGCTCATTACCCAAAATTCTGTAGAAACCATGATGGAGGTATAAATCCTACAGTGCAAAAATAAATGACCTAATAATGGAGCAATTACTTCTCCAGCTGCAGCTAAGTAACTGATTAGCAACAGCTGGGATAAAAACCTAACAGTAAGGGGATATTAAGTGTCTGCTCCTAGAGACATTAAAGTTTATTTTCTGAAAAATACTTTGTACCAAATAGCTAAGACTCTGTGTCCTGGTTTTACCCAGAAACCTGTTCAGGAGTAAAGCAAAAAGACTGGGAAACAGATGAGGGGAAACCTTTCTGCTTGCTTATAGGATAGGGCTGATCGAACTTGATGGCAGGACTTTTAGATTATTATATACAAGAACTAAAATGTCTTGGTGTAGTCCTGGAAATAATGGTGCTTATTACACTTTAAAATGGATGAAGTAAACATCCTAGAATGGTATAGTAGAAGTGGGATATTAACTGAAGTGCTTACAAATGGATCTAGGAAATTTCCATGAACTGGTAGAGGCTGATCAGTGACTATAAGAGCTAGATGCGTCTTTACAGAAGCAGAAAGAGAGCAACAACAAAAGGTACAGATAGGTGCTCGTGATTCTACTATTCCAAAAGTAGCAATATTTCTCAGTGAACTACTGGTTCTAAAGATCAGCAGTAAGAGGAAAAAGTAAAACCTCCAAGAACGGTTAGTGACAGTTCAACACTGGTAGCTGAGGACCTTCTTCCAGGGCACAGCATTGGCCTGACTTGAAGCTCATATATGAGCAGGGGAGAGACACGGGCTGTTAACACAAGAGGCCACTGTTCTGGAAGGGAAATTAGTAAATCGGTGATTAACTGGATCAACCACTCAATTCCCTTTTCTTGAAAAACTACCAAGCTCCTGAAAATAAAAGAATACAACTCCTTAGATGCAGAAAAATAGATTAATTGTTCTGGTTCTAGGGAGAAGTACCAAAAAGATAGGTTCTTCTCACAGACTTTTTGAGAAGTCTAAAGCCCTTATAGATTAAATTAATCTTGGTATTAATATTTGAGTTTCAGATGCCTTTCAATTATTATTGGGAATTCTGTGCTGCATTTCCTGACTGGGAATGAATTCTACCTGACCCAATATTTATTTGTAGAATAGAGAACCTTCAACTGAGTGGGGACATGAGGCATATATTCCTTCTCACCTAGTAAGATATTAGGGAAAGAAGACTTTCTTTGCTCCCTAGCTTCAGGTTATTTGTGATAATTGCTGTAAATGAAAACATGTGCATTTTGCTCATTATTGTCTTCATGGTAAAAGTGGAAAAGAGTTTGTGCCTCACCTATTAAACTTTCAGAACAATTACATAAGCCTGTATAGGACACTCTTTTTATTTCTTTCTAAACTACTTGAATGATGTGTAATCACTTTCAGATTCAAATAAAGTCCATTGATTTTAGTCTTTAACCTAGAAAATGTAACTTCAATAGTAATTTCTTTCTGTGATACTGGTAGACAGAAGAGAAATACACATTATATAATAGATGGTAGCAAAGGGCCTTATACTTTGTAGTTACTTAAAGTTTACCCTTTCTAACTTGGAAGGGTAAAAAAGGCAAATCATTATGGAACAGTAAAAATATACTCTGAATATATTAGTCACAAAGTGCACTATAAAAGCATTCATTCAAGAAGATGAGAAACAACCTGTCATCATTAAAATGTCACAAAATTTGCAGAGGCCACTATTTCTTTGTGTTAGAGGCTATGAACATAACGATTATGCAGTTATAATGCTGGGATAGCTGCATAAAATATTTTTTATTTCACATGACTGTTTTCAGTCTTTCTGTGCTAATTTCAACTTGCCTTCCAAAAGAGCAGTCATTCTCAGTCATTTTGAGGGCAGACAAGTGAACCAAAAGGTCAATCTAATTAAAAAGGAAGAGAACTTCAGCCCACAGGAAAAGGGTCCAGTAAAATGCCAGAGGAGTTTTCATTAGAGAAGTACAAAGTAAACAGTCCAAAACAATGAAAAAATCCACATTGGTGTCAAAAATATAAAACCAAAAGAAGAGTATGTGACCTTTTCCTACATTATAAATAAATAGTCTTGTCTACATAACAGAGAAATACTGTTTATTAAATATAAGGAATATAACTTTCAGTTAGAAAAATTTACTATAATTTTCCAAGAGACCCAGAAAATATTCTATTTTAATAAGCACTTTGAGGGGTAGGGGAATTAAAATGAAACCTGTTTTGAAGTTGGTTTCCCCCAAAAAGACATGCTTAATGAGTTTAATATCAATGTGAGTTATCCACCATTCCAGAAGCCTCAAAGAAAAGATACAATTTTAGTGTATAACTGTGGTTCAGTTAAACTCACAAAAAGCAGGAGATTTAAATGTCTATGGCATTTGTAACTTCTCTAGTCAAACAAGAATTTACTAGTGAAAATCAAACTTACTCTGCATTCTATTGAGTCTGGCTTATGGATTGGAAAGAAGTGAATTTCAGACTGAGTTTTGTGAAATAGTTCACAAATCATACAGAAAGGCAGACCAGAGAAGCACTTCAGAAACTCACCAGAAAAATAATCATTAGCTGTTTCCCACTACAGAATCTTTGTTCTGCAGCATGACCCCATCCTTCAGCCATTTTAATTACTGACAAAACTTTTGTCTTTGGAAACTATGTCTGCACCTTTCAGTGTGAGCTTTTCATAAAACATGAGTATATTGGAGTCCAACTTCTGTAGTAGAAGCATCTATGTAAAGCACAAACACTTAATGCAGAGATGGCATAACACAACGTGACTGGAGATGTTTCTCTTCAGTTGGTCAGCGGTCTTGTCCCAAAGTCATAGTGCATTAATAAGTTGCCACATGGCCCAAGTGGACATTAATGGCTGATTCTTTAACAGAGGTGTTTTGCAAATTAGCTGTATCTTTCTCAAGATACAGTAGAAACCATTAGTCACAACTCAACCTTTTTTAGATTTCTCTCTTCTGAATAATGTTCGTATGAAAATAGTATTGAGGGACTTAACTGTTCAATGTCTCAGTGCTTTCAAATCAAATTCTCATTAAAAAATGGAATTTGCACTCATACGCCATGTATGAATAAAAAGAGGTGTGTTTTGAATGAATTTCTGAACTCATTCATCTTAGAGTTTAAAAGTGAATCTTTGGCACATTTGTTTTCATACCAGTAATAAATAAATTCTCCCCACATGTGTATGTGTGAAAAGCACATTTTGGGCCCTGCAGTTAAGGCTTTGTTAATAGTTGCATTGATAATATTCACACCTGATTCACATTTCTTTCAAAGTTTTTCCTCTGCAAGTTAAAAGGAGACTAACAAAATAACTGTTATTGAGAAAGGACATAACATCTTGAATCCAGGGAGAATAAGATCTGCTGAACAAAAAAAAATACTGTCTTTCCTTTGTCAGTATTTGGAATAGAAGTTTCTGGACCTGTTTCGCTATATTGGACAAACTTTCCTTTTCCCATCTCAGAAGAATGTATTGTTATTAAAACAACTTTTATAAATTAGGTTTTAATTAGGTTTGGGGGTTTGGGGTTTTTTTTGTAAGGTCCCCATTTTTCTTCAGTAGTTTCATTGTTTGGAGATCTAAGGGACCAACATTCATAGTAAAGTATTTATTATTAATAGATAGTAATACTTTTAGTATAACACAATGTCTGTTATACTAATTTTAACATTAATAAGTAATAAATCCATATATAAAAGCATTAACATAAAATGTATTTTTTAATGTTTAAAAACAGTTATTTGTTCTTTGAGCAAAACATAAAAGACAAAGTCTTAACTGTTTTTGGAAATTCAGTTGTCAGTGGGTATCCCGTATTTTCCATATACTGAGATTCAGGCAGTAAAGCAGAAATATTATATTTTGTTAGCCTAAAGTTTATTCTGAGGTTTCTAGTAAATAGTAGCAATCTCTTCATTTTCCGTAATAAGAGAGGAATGCTATCCAAAACCATTGAATGTCTGTTACATTGAATCCCAGAGGTGGCTGCATATCTGTAGTGGTTGAAAGTGCTTCTTATGTACCATACAGTATGGCGTATTATTATATACTCTCAGGTTAAATGTATTAAACTCCTGCTGCAAGTAAAAGAATTTATGCTTGCTTCCCTCGGTGACAGAGTTTAGTGTATGAACAAAAGAAGCACCTCATAAGCCTACAAGGGGAAAATCACTGTTATAAACAGACTATCCCATTCTAGCTACATGACATTTGCTGTTGTTCCCTCCCACTATTCACACTACATATGTAATAGAAAGGAACCTCAAAGGCAGAGGTGACTCTGTTCCACTTCTGCATCTACAGGTGTGTTAAGCATGTGCAGAAGTCCTTTTTGAAACAAAGCCTTACAGTGCGAGCTGCAGCAGAACAAAGCAGGCACAGAAATTTACTTTCACGTAGATTTGAAATGCTGCACACGTAGATTCTTTTCCACAGTTGCCAGCTCTCTTAGGATAAAACTTATCTCCCCACAATATAATAAAGAATTCAGAAACTTCAGGTTTCTCCATAACAATAAGACTGCTCCTTAATGTTGCTATACTACATCAGCTATGCCTTCTTTCTGCATCAGTGGAGAGACCCTTAAATCTAATCTAAGGAGGTACCCAATCAGTTATTTTGAATTCTGTATTGCATATGTGTATATATTACTGTAGATTTCCAGCACTTAAAAGTATTTGGGCAATCTATTGCTAAAACACTTGGCAAGTTATCAAAACATGAGGTGAATACTAATGATGTTGATCTGATTCTTTCTTGGGTGCATAGGGGTTTAAAACTGCTCTTCAGAATTTCAAAAAGTACCAGAAACACACTCTAATTGAGCTTTATATCCAGGAAGATTTAAAACCAAGAACATTTTATTAATCTACCAGAATAACAAAACAGAATGAATAAATAAGGATCAAATTTTGGGATGCTGAAACATATTATTCAAAGCTTAATAACTAAAAGCTATCAGAGTTTCCTAATGTTTATTTCAGAAGTTATGTTATTTCACAGACTGGGTTGAAGGAAATAAATGTATAGGTTTTGTGCAGAAAATGTCGCAAGCTGTAATTGAATTCTATTCTTGGAAGTCCCCATTGGATGCAGTATGAACTTTACGTTATATGATGGAAAAATCTGAATCGGATTTTAACAGTATCCACAGAAAAACATAGTTCAGATATGTCCATACAAGCTTGACAGCGGTGAAGCTCTCTAGGTATAGCTATATGGAAGAATCCCATACTGTTCAGAGATACCTGAGCTACTTCCAAACATACTACTTCTGGAACTGGAAATTGTAGAACCATGGGATTATACTCAATTAATTAGTTCTGCTGAGAAGCTATATATGTTGGCTACTGGAGAAGTACTGTAGTAATTCAGCACACTGCATCCAAGTCCAAAGGAGTACTACTGTATGGGACTGTGGTATTGTATTCAGTCACACAGATATAACTCAAGACATGGTTATTATCTGTCAGCTTTCCTGTTCTTCCGGTCACAGCTGATTCCTGAAACACTTTCCAGCTTTCTTATCCCTGTTCCTTTTCCAAGAACGTGTGTACATTAAAGGCAGACACTTCACATCCTTCTTCACATTCCTGTGGCAAGGGACAGCTCAGGAGGATGGAGAGAATAAGGAACAACATAGTATTAGGCAGTATAGTGAACATGATTTATACAGCAAAGCCCATAGTTGTTTATTGCAGATCTGCAATGAATTATATGACCATCTTCATTACAAACTAAATCAGTCACCATTAGTATTATCTGGACATTTCTAAAACAGCATCACAAAGTAAAGGTATTATCAATGCATGCTATTTTTAACATTTCAGAACAAACACTTCCCATATGTTTTTCAGGATTTTCATAATTTCATACAGGAGAGAAACAAAGGAATACATCTTCTGAAAGCATCTCAGTAATTTCAGCAAAGGTTGCCCTATTTTCACCCCAAGCCAGATCAGCCACCGCACCCTAGTTCCACACCTTTTCATGATACCAGCTAGTGCTGGACTCCAGACACTCTCGACTCTCTGTCTCCTGCCCAAAGCCATCATTTCCCTGAAGGGAGTTAAGGGATGGACAGAATCTGCCAGAAACCTGAGGCCAGTTTCTCTTTCTTTTGTAACCTCTGAGTAGTTCAGAGAAAATCTGCTGCACAGACCAGAAGCAAATGTTTGTTAGTATGTGATTTAGCTGGTTGACTCTAGCAGATTAATAGCTCAAGCTATGCATAGCGGTCACAGTTCAGGTACCAAACTGAAATATAACTTGACTCAAATCTTTCCTTGAAAAATAAGTGTTCTCTTTTGTGATAGTCTTATGAATTCTTTCTAAGAAAATGTACATTTTATACTTTAAAAAGTCTAATTCCAGTGCTTAATTTCTTTTATATTAAGAAAGTCTTTTTTTTTAATATCTAAACTAAGTCTTTTAATCTGCAAATTAATCTGATTATGTCTGTCCTCAGTGGATACAGTGAAAAAAATACATAATTGTCCTATTTATTTTCTTTCCATATGAGCAAACAAACTATCTGGAACCAGTAAATACTGACTTGTGTTTCATCATATGCTATACATTTTATTAAAACATCAATTGAAACAGAAGAACAGAAAAAGGCTAAATCACCAACAGGCAGCTAAATCAAGCCATACATATGCATGTTAAATCCCCTGCAGTCCTTTTTGGTTTGGGTTTGTTGTTTGGGTTTTTTTTCCAAAAGGGAATTATTTTAGTACCTTCATTCTTTATTCTTAGGTCATGTTCTTCTGTTCTCTTATTATTACTGTTAGCCTTTGTAATTTTTCCATTTAACCCACAGGTCCTAAATAGAATTATATCCTATGTCTTGCATATTACAAACCTCTTAATATGCCTTCCAATAAGTTTTGACTTTTCTGAGTGTTCTTTCAACTGTATTTTGTTTTCAGTTTATGAACTATTATAATCCCAGACCTCCCAGAATCTTCCCTTCAGCTGTGCTGGTTACCTGTTATTTCCTTTTCTGTATCAATGCGTTCTATTTCCTCTTTTAATTATAGTTTGCTTTAGTATTTAGCATGTTTTATTTCTAAACTTCCTCTGCAAAGTGCTTGCAAATCCTCAGATTTGGTGTTGCCCATAAATTTTAAAAATTGCTGTTTGCTATTTCTTCACACATCTGGTATCTGCTACATCTCAGCTGTACTGCAAGTATACTTTATTATGTCATTATTTAGGCTCTGTAAATTCACTGTCCTGGAGACTTGGTTCAAGTAATAACTATAGTATAAATGAAGTCTAGAACTAAACACTAAAGCATTTTTAATAAGTCCTAAATATGAAATAAATTGGAAAAAATTCACTTTTTTTTCCTTTGTCTGAGAGGGCAACTGTCTTTCAAGGTAAGAGGAAGTCATACATGTCATTATGCTTAATACAATAAGGCTTTAGAGCTACTTCCACTTAAAATTCTTATAGGAAACACAATGTAAATAAAAGCTACTAAATAAGATCCCTAAAGGCTATATTCACAACTTGTTGAAAAATGTTAAAAATATAATTTTTATTTACATCTTTCATTTTAACAGCCAACTTGTTGATGAAAATACTGATTAGTGTTTGCCTGAAGGTAGGCCCTAAAAGCATTAGGCTTTTTTTAAACTGGAAGAGTTAATCTGGGAAGTGTTGTTCTAAAATCCCAGTTACATGTTATGTGGCTAAAGTATATATAAATACTTCTACACATAGAACAGAACAGAACAGAACAGAACAGAACAGAATAGAATAGAATAGAATAGAATATTTTCAGTGGGAAGGGACCTACAATGATCATTTAGTCCAACTGCCTGACCAATTCAGGGCTGACCAAAAGTTAAAGCATGTTTTTAAGGGCATTGTTCAAATGCCTGTTAAATACTGGCAGGCTTGGGGCATTGACCACCTCTCCAGGAAGCCTGTTCCAGTGTTTGACCACCATCTTAGTAAAGAAATGTTTCGTAATGTCCAGTCTAAACCTCCCCTGATGTAGATTTGAACCCTTCCCAGGAATGGTAAACTCCAGAAAGAAGAATGAAAGTCAACTGTGCTTTAGCTCTAGATCTAAGAAATCTCTTTTATTCCATACCAGTTTATTCTACCCTGTTATTATCCTAAGAAAATTTCTTCATAAGTTGTTTCGTTGTTGTTTTTTTTTTCCCTCCCCAGAGGTAAGGTCTGAGGCAAACAACTGCAGAAAAAAATGGGTAAAGTTCAGGCAAAATAATTTTCAGCCACTTGAAAGTTGGTAATGAATATGAAAACTTAAATGAAGAGGACTCAGAAAATGTGCTTAACAATCTATATAAAATCCTGGCTTACAGGAAAAAATGCATTTTTCTCAAAAGAGATCTCTGAGACCGGAGAAGTAGAGTCTGAGTCCATTAGTTTATTCTTAATTGTGTCTGCTATGCAGTACCTTAGAAAAGCTGATGCAGTGGGATCAGAGCAATGAAATTTTATATATTATGACAGACTGAACAGCCAGTAGGATGCTCAGCAAAATATTATAGAACCAATTTTGCTTTTAAACTATTACATAAGCTATAAAAATTGCTTTTTAAAAAGCATAATTCTGTCCATGTCTGCTCTCTGCTGTGAAACAATATTTTCTATACATTGATCCTATGTTGCTCACACCTCATCTGATACAATGAGACAACATAAGATGCTCACCCAAGTGCACCATTCATTCCATATTTTTGCTTCCACAAAATGTAGTGGCCACAGATACTTACAGTATGCTGGTCTAAATCTGTATATGCAGTCACTCACTCACAGAAATATAATTTATATCAGTTCATTTATTAAAACCATTATTTCTGAAAGAGCTTGTTTCAGGTTATTTTGCAGATCCATGTGCTATCACATTACTTCGTGTATATATAGTGAGCCCCCGTTGCGCCTTCTGAAATGGTAACAAACTATCTATACAGCTTAACTTGCCTCATTTTTTGATTAAAAAAAAAAACACAGAACAAAAGAAAACATTAAAACCTTCAGAAGAAGGTGATTTGCTATGGATTTTCCTTTAATGTGAAAAGAGAGGACCAAAATATATTTAACTGGAAAAAATGGAAGTAATACTTCTCGATCTCTCTGAGTAGGATTCCATTGAAAACATAGAACTAGTTTCTTCCTAATTCCAAAAGGTTGTGGAAGAAACCAAATGAATAAGCTTTCCTGATCAAACTCATAGGACTACAGTTTTCAAATATTACTGCAGATACACCATCAACAAGAAGAAGAAATGCAATTTTATGTTAATGAGACTCAGATAGCATTCAGCACATGCAGAAAATACCCACTCCCTGAAATTAACCAATTAATGAAATGAAACTTTATACATTATAACATGAAACTTTATAGTCTAGTATATAAACTTTGTAATAACATCATGTTTTTCAGAATTCTTGTGCTTGTTTATTGTATCACCTGTGGTTACCTGAGAAGATGATACATTGTGTTGTATTAGTAGTAGCTTTAAATCCATAAAATTTAGGGAAGTCGTGCCATTTTGCTTCTCCTTTGCTGTCTTCATGTAAGAGTTTCTGCAACACAAGTAACAACTAGAGACTTGTTTTAATGTGTTGAAAATTGAAAATGTTCTAATAGAGCTAATTCCTTCTACAGAAGAGCAAAGAGAGCCCATAAACTAATAGTTTTGCAGTAAATTTATCTTTGCTCTTTTTGTTTTATCAGCAAGATGCCTGTGTTGTACAGTTCTTGGCATCTTTTCTGTCATGAATACCCTACACTCATTTCTATCTTATTTAATTATCCACTCTGGCTTAAAACATAATCAGCATTAAGCCAGCTGTGCAACCTTGAAAGAACACCATTTCAATAATACATTGATAAAAAAAGAGCAAGCAGGCTATTAATTTTAATAGGAGCCCTCCCTTCTGACTATAGCCTGGACACCGTTTCAGAAGCTGTATCCATTTACCGCCAAGCAGTAGCATCCCTGGTGCACTCATTATAGCAATAGATTCCATTCATAGCCTGACACTGTGACTAGCTAGACAGCCATCCTGGGCCAATAAGGTCACCTTTGAGGTGTCAGCTTCCCTGCTAATACAGTGGAATAACTCATGGAAACACTGATCAGTAGCAGAAGGAAAAGTATGTGGTAAATAATGAAGTAGGTTAATATAATTTCAAAATGTTTTGTCAACTAAAAATCTGCAATCAGAAAATTATAACTTGATGCTGTAAGAGTCTTAATCATTCCATCCTGTCAGTTATGATTTCTGGCCAGAAACCTTAACTGCTAAAGAAGTCAGAAATTAATAACAACATGTATCCCCTGATCCCCTAAGCTGCCAGGTTATAAAGCAGCACTCATAAATGAAATACCTGGGTTCCGACTTGAATTTTCCTATGACACTTTAAAAATCTATCTATAGGTGCTGTTATTCAGTGGGCCAAACCCATCCTAGTGAATTTGCACTAAGGAAAAGCAAAATTTTCAAAAATTATAGCATTTTCCTGTTCGGTGTATTTGCTGCACACTAATACAGGCCATTCAGGTGACTTTACCGATCTCAAGTTCATGTTTCTTACCTAGAATGACCTAGCAGGTATGTGCACAAAGAACTGATATTAGAGGTACCAGGGCAATCAAAACTTCTCTCACTATCGCCTACAGTCACTATATTAGTGTCATGAGCAGTAAGCACTGTGAATTCTCTCGAGCTTAGTAACCTGCCAGGCCTCCTATACATCACTGAAGAGTTTATGCACAGTGGTGATCATGACACTTTACTCTTCACTCTGGCGAGCAGAGAACTTGTGGAATTTAGTGCTGACAGATTTACGGAATCCATAGTTGTTTCATTTTGTATAGTGGAAATACTGTAGTCCACCTATTTAGGTAGGTATAAAGACCTTTAATTCTAAATTATCTGCAGCCATAAATTATAAACCATGCACATACTTACTTATTACTGTATTATATAAACACTTAATATGATCTATAGGTCAGTGCAGCCATGAAGTGCATTAACTCCTACGTGTTTATTTAATATAGAGCCAAACATATATAAATTAGCCCAGATGGCAGAAATATTAATGAATTTCATGTTAAAATAATAATATAATAACTACTTACATCAGCTCAAAAAATTCTTTCTCGGTGAGATGTTCTCAAGCAATCTTGGTATTTTAGATACACATTTTTCATTAATTTGATTATAAGCTCTGTGGTTAAATCCCATAGCATGCTTTGAAAATAAGCTTGAAAATAACGTTTCTGTTACAGTCAGAACATAACATGGAGAATATAGAAACTTTAAATTAGATCAGAATAGAAATTTTATTTTGGCATTTTTATTAAAATTTACTCATAAACACCCATTTCTAATGGAAAAACAAGAAGCTTTACAAGTCCTACAAAAGTTTTGTAATTTTAGGCATATGTTAAAGGCTGTTTATTTACAGCTTAGCTAAAAAGGACCTGATCCTCCCACAGAGGTAACTAAGATGAAAATTCTGACCCTTAAAAGTTTTCTGTAAACTGCTGCCTAAATAAGCAGCACTTTTTCACTCTAGGTACCTTGAATTCTTGCTGTATGTGTAGCCAAAGGAGCTACAGAACAAAGTTCACAATGCTCTGACAAAAACTGAGAGGGATCTATAAACTAAATGATTTTGAATACATTAAAGAGTTTGATGCTGTAACTGTTCTCTGAATCAAACTATGTGCAAAATGCAATAGTGAACACTTTTATAAAACCCACAAGCAATAATTTTTCATCTATTTTGGTACAACTGCCTTTTCCTGACTACTTCCCCACTTCATAAACAACACTACTCTTCCTAAGGCTGTGTAATTGACCTTATAGATGATTTAAATGCAATTCTGATCCTTAAAGAATTTTGGAATAGCTCATTTTCAAATCACAGGAGGTACTGTGGTAGGCTGGCATAGAAATGCAGTGATTTCTTATGAGTAGTTTTGACGTGATCTGTTTATGAACTGTAATGAAATGGCTGCTAACATAAACAATGTCCTCAGGCCAAAAACTGTAAGCAACTAGAGCAGTTGTGTCCCTAGCCAAACACCAGTACATATTTCCTGATGGCCTATACCTTATTATGCTCCTATTTTCACAGTAGATTGCTACATTACAGGAAATGTGACAACAGAATACATAAAATTCATTTTTCTGGGCATACTTTTGGAGAGATGTTCTCCACAGTATCTCTTTATTTTTCTGAGATACCTCTATCCAACAAATTTTAGAGTTCATCTGAAAGGTATTAACTGATATCATTCCTTTTTTCACTTGTAGTTAGAGTTAGCCAGAGTTGTGGATCTTATCACTCATTCTTTTGTGCTAGACTTACCCCAAAATTTTTTATCCCCAAGTGAGACAAGAAGTTTTTGTCCCATTTTGTAAAACTAACTAATAAGATATTGCTAGGGGGAATAAAAAGAACTGCCGAGTAAGGAAAGTAAACCAACACTCCTCAGTTGCTGTGCAGCATACTCTGCACTCTCACCCCAACCAATTCCCACTGAATGTTTGGTATGACTAGAGCTTTATGTTGAGTACTGTGAAGCAGACTCTGAGCTGGACTGAAGTGGTGTAGTTCCATGGACTTCTCTTAACCTATAGTGTGGTGGGTTGACGCTGGCTGGATGCCAGGTGCCCACCAAAGCCACTCTATCATTCCACACCCCCCCCGCAGCTGGACAGGGGAGAGAAAATATAACAAAAAGCTTGTGGGTCAAGATAAGGACAGGAGAGATCACTCACCAGTTACCGTCATGGGCAAACCAGACTTGACTTGGGGAAATTAGTTTAATTTATTACCAATCAAATCAGAGTAGGATAATGAGAAATAAAACCAAATCTCAAAACACCTTCCCCCCACCCCCCCTGCTTCCCAGCTCAACTCCACTCCCATTTTCTCTACCTCCTCCCCACAGCAGCACAGGGGGATGGGGAATGGGGGTTGCGGTCAGTTCATCACACGTTGTCTCTGCTGCTCCTTCCTCCACAGGGGCAGGACTCATCACACTCTTCCCCTGCTCCAGCGTGGGGTCCCTCCCACGGGAGACAGTCCTCCACAAACTGCTCCAGCATGGGTCCCTTCCACAGGCTGCAGTCCTTCAAGCACAGACTGCTCCAGCGTGGGTCCCCCACGGGGTCACAAGTCCTGCCAGAAAACCTGCTCCAGCATGGGCTTCTCTCTCCATGGGGCCACAGGTCCTGCCAGGAGCCTGCTCCAGCGTGGGCTTCCCACAGGGTCACAGCCTCCTTCGGGCACCCACCTGCTCTGGCGTGGGGTCCTCCACGGGCTGCAGGGGGATGCATGGTCCACCATGAACCTCCATGGGCTGCAGGGAGACAACCTGCCTCACCATGGTCTTCCCCATGGGAATCTCCACTCCGGCGCCTAAAGAACCTCCTCCTCCCCCTCCTTCTTCACTGACCTTGGGGTCTGCAGGGTTGTTTGTCTTACATGTTCTCACTCCTCTCTCTGGCTGCAGGGGGGTTTTTTGCACAGCAACTTTTCCCCCTTCTTAAATATGTTAACCCAGAGGCACTACCCCCATCGCTGATGGGCTCAGCCTTGGCCAGCAGTGCCTCCATCTCGGAGCCAGCTGGCATTGGCTCTGTCAGACATGGGGGAAGCTTCTGGCACCTTCTCACAGAAGCTAACCCTGCAGCCTCCCCGCTACCAAAACCTTGCCATGCAAATCCAATACATACAGTAATTTACGTTAACTCAAGATTGGGCCTTATTACCATTTTTAAATGCTGAACATATTTTTTGAGCTTCATATTATGGTATGGCATGTGTTTTGGTGGATATCTGTGTGTCTTGGGTGGCTGGAGACACTTCACTTTGCTGTACATCTGACTATACTCTCAAATCGTGCTGATGGCTGTAACAGCACTACCTGCTTTTCATGTCATTGTTTAAAAGCATCTCAACAGATTTATGCCAGCAAAGCAATAGATCATATCAACTTAATCACATTTTTTACTGTGTACATTTGCATTTTTGTATTTGTTAAATATGTTCTAAAATTTAATAAACCATAGCAATAAATTTAGAGATGGTTAAAATCTACAGGTTGCTGGGGTTTTTTAAAGTCTAATGGAAACATACTTCAAAGTTGTGCTCACAGTTAGATTCTTTTTCTACTTCTTTTTCTCTTAAGAAAAAGAATAGAAAGTACACAAAGAAATAATTCTAGTGAAAAATTCTGTGCACTATTTGAACACCTCCTTTGACAGCTAAGTTTACTACATTTTCTGTACTTTTACTAATTATCATTGGTTACTTTATTTCATTCCAATCATTATGTGTTCTCTTGAAACTGCTTTTAAGTTGCTGAAAAAGATTTATTTTTCAGCTTGCAGTAAAATGGATTGCATATGCAGATGCCTGAACAGCAACGCTGCAGAAATATAACAGCTTAATGTCAAACTACCCTTAATGTCATACATCTACATTACATAATATACTATAAATTCAGAGTTTGTTTGGGTTGATAAAATGTCATCTTCTTCTTAGGTGCACTTAATTATTGCTGGGTTTTTCGCAGCCAGGGAAGTGCCTGCTTTGTTTTTGTGTCTTGAAAATAAAATTAAAACTAAATAAAGTGAAAAACTGCAGGGCACTATTAAAAATAAGTGCTGCAAAAATGTGAAATGTTGATTAAAGATCAAATAGTAGGCAAATTAATTATCTAGAAGCTGTGCAATCATTTCTAAACTTCATTCATTAAAAAGAACTAAGAAGTTTCTAAACTTACTTTTAATTGATTTTACTTACAAAATTTTAATAAACAGACAATAAAGAGGAAAGAGATTTTAACATTTCCAACAGAAGTTTTGCACTTCCCACATTAGACTTATTCTAAGGAAAACATTGCATTTCTAATCAACTTTGCTGTCTGAAAACTAGAAGATAATCAAATTTATTCAGTAAAAAGGTGACTACAGATGTAAAAGATACATGAATGATATTTAAGGAATACATAACAGCATTGGTTTCAACACTGAAAGTGCCAACTGAAACAGTACTATAATTCAAAACCCCAAACTAGGTATTATCATAAAGGGAGAATTACTGGACTAAGCAGCAGTAGGGACAAGAATATCCTAAGGACAAGAATATCCTAAGGACTAATGGGATAAAAAACTTCATAAATAGAGACTTAGAGGGAAATAATCTAAATTAATTTTATTTATTTTCATCCTTATTTTTCTGAGCAGATAAGAGTGTATTTCAGAGGGGGAAACCACTCTAAACCTATATTTTGATAAATGTAAACTTTAGGGTTATGTGATGAGAAATTGTTAATTCACTGTCCATTAAAAGTCTAACTGTTCCTTAGTAATTCTAATTCTTAGTAAGAATCCCATTTGCTACTTGTTCTGTATGGATTTCATCTTTTCATGGGATATGGATAAAGTAATTCAAGTCATTGATTGTTCCTAAACAGCACTGAAAGAAGTAAAATATTTTTGAAAGCTGATCCTAAATTTTAAATTGTACTGCTTTGTGATGCAATTTGGATTACCCTTTCACCTCCCTGGGGAAGATCAAAACTTGTGAGAGATCTGCAATCTTTCTAACCAGAGGTGGTTTCATCCAGTTTTAAAGCAAAAGCTCAGTAAGGTCTTGCAACTATTAAGCCACTGTTTGGCACTAAATAAAAAGCTCCAACATGAGCTACTCCTTTCAGTCCATAATTGGAGAAGTTGCTATCAAGGTTTCCTTTGCCACCCTTTTACTTTTGCCAAATATGTTCTTTCATATTTCTTTGGTATTTTTCAGCAATAAAGTCTCCAGGTTGGTCAATGACTTACTTTGTCCAAACTACTCTGTATCAGTTAATGAATGAATAAACTGTGCAATACATCCCTTGCCTCATATCGTGATGAGGCCAGAAGATATTATTTGTATTATTAGTAGTAGCATTAATTTCTATTTTAATCTGTAATACTTGCAACTTTTTTTTTAGTTTAATTAAGATTTATTGTTCATCTGCATTAGTAGTTGTCAGTACCATTTATCAGGAATTACTCACTAAAAGAGATTAATCCTTACCATCGAAGAAAATTCCTCTTCTAAAATGACATAGTGTTTCACAGCCATTGAATGCCAAGATGAGCAAGACTAGTGAACAAGAGAGAATGAAAATGCTGATAAAACATCACTACAGGTAGAAATCCCTTAGAATTCTTAGTGTTGCAGTTATGTAGATTTATGATAAATTCTCCTGAATGAATTTTTGACATGGATGCACTGGAATGTTTAGGTAGTCAACAGTGTTACCTCCGTAGCAACACCCTACAATTCTACAAAAGGTAACATTATATCAAGTTGCCAGAAAAATTATTGCTGACAATTAATCAGAATATAATAGTATTTAAGAGATTTAGCTATGCACATGTGTCTTGATTTAGCTATGCAC
The DNA here is from genome assembly GCF_000737465.1 of Haliaeetus leucocephalus. NCBI lineage: Eukaryota > Metazoa > Chordata > Aves > Accipitriformes > Accipitridae > Haliaeetus > Haliaeetus leucocephalus. The sequence continues at coordinate 7,464,387 of NW_010972853.1, forward strand.
ATGCGTCTTACCAACAAGAGAAAATAAGTCACTCTGTGTTGATCATGCATGCTATCTTCTAATAAGCAACAGGTACTTGCTACTGAAAGTAGTAAATCTATGCCTGTACATAAGGTCCAGTGGCTGAATTTCCCTTCCTTTTTAAAAATGAACACTCCATCAGTTAAATCACTTGCAGTATCAGTTAAATGTTTTACACTGTTCTTCCATCAAAACAGTATTTTCAAAGCATCATAGAAGGATGTTTGACTAGCTGAAAGACTTATATTATTGCAAAGATCCTGGTTGAAAATATTGCCCTACTGGAATCAGTGAGAATTTTGCCACTGATTCCAGTGTGGCTATTATTTCATCCTAGTCCAGGATGTCAGGCTTCAGAAAAATGCAAATTAGAATAGCAAAGTTATAAAAACAGACTTTGTAAAAGAAATGGTAAGTCACCCTTAACTACCTGTAGCGCACTAAACGTGATACTATAATGATAGCACTTTGCTATCTGTTCTGCATTGTGAGTATCACAGACAAGGAAAAAGCTAATCAGTGCACTTGCCACAGGGACAGGGGACTTTAACATGTATATGATTTTCACTCATGTCACACCATTCCTATTCATGCATTTTTTTAGCCAGTACCATGTTTTTAATTGGAAAGTTAAATAGACAGTGCTTTAATTTTAAATTATGACTTTATGCATTTAAGAGGTGGCACAGGTATTTTCAGGATGATTTCTGTGTATATTTGCTATTTTGTTTAGGCAAAGAAAAAGGCCAAAGTCAAATCCACTTCTAATGAGCCATGTGTTAATGTCAGGGTCTCTGCTGTCCACTCAAATGCCATAGAACACATCTGACTTTATAATGAGCCAAACAGTTGTCTCTTCATAATCTCAAGTTAGCCTTCTGTTAGGTATCTGTTTCCAAATTTTACAACACTATAGTAGAGGTTGTGTGCTTTCATGGCTAAAATCCAGTTGAAGATGTACTTGTTTTAAAATCTCTCACATTTTGTCAAAATTATTGGCAAGCAGTCGCCTTCATATCCTTTGCAGTGAAAACGTTTGACCTTACAGAGTCCAAATGGCTTATTGCCTAGTTTTGATCTACTTTGTACACTAATGGGGAAGAGATCAAAACCAGATGACAGACATCAAGGCAAACGGCCAGTGGCAGAATGGTTGGCCTTTAGGCAGAAAACTGAAATAAACCTGCCAAGTATTATTTATCTCAAGGGAAAACTACCTCAAGCTGACCGCTTTTATGATTAACTCCTAAATGGTTACTGAGAACCACCAACAAAATTTATTTTGAAATTTGACAGCTTGAACCTTTTTTCCTCTTCTAAAATGGATTTTCTTGCATTGGTTTCAGAAAGAAATGCAGAAGAGCCCTGGTTTGATAGCTGCGCATAAAGGCAGACATATCTTGAGAAAATACAAATATGGCTGTATGAAGGACATGGTAATAAAAATAGCTTTCCCATATTTTTCTTAGGGCAAGGACAGTGTTAAACAATTTTGGTTTCATAGCACTTTAATCAAGTATGTTGGTAGTGTGTCTGCTGGATTATTCTCTCTAATATAACCTCAAGCAAAAGGATTTAACTACAGACATAGCAAAAGGAAAAGTATTAAACCCCAAACTTAATAAAGCTTCTTTTTCTTAATGAAAATAAATTAAATTAGACTATGTTTCTCCTCTATGATTGTTTATCACTTCTACTGGCAAACAAATTTTATACTCAGAATAACGAATAATAGAAGGGCTATACAAAATTAATAGCTTAGTGAACAAACATTATTGTCATAATTAAAAGTCACAATTTAGTCTCCACAAATTACACTTTTTCTTTAAGTATGATAGGTTGTATTTCTTAACTCTTCAATATCCTTAAACACATTCACATTTAGATGCTGAAGACTAGAGCACAGCACACTGCAGTAAAAGAAACCTCAATAAACCATTACCGTATTTTTGTTCTCTTACTAAAAATGAGTAAAACACAGCACACAAAACACAACTGCAGTACATTGACCCAGACATCGGAGGGGGGAGGAAAAAAAAAGAACAAAAAAAGGATGAATCAGCCACTTAGGTGGGATTAAACCAAATGTACTATTCTTCCAAGTTTTTACCCACGATCAGGTATACAAATCTACAATCACATGTTAACTAATTATAATGCATTACCACAGGCAAACCTGTAGCTGGCAGTCACCAATGTCCTTGGGTCATTTAGGGATCCTGCAGGGAAAAGAGGAAGCGAAGTATTTCTCATGGATCCAGAGATCTCAGCCCCAACCCCAGAGTTCAAGGTCTATGAGTCTTTAAAAGGCTGTCCCTAACCAGAGACCACAGTCCCCAAAACTGCTCTCAAACCTTTTTTTTGTGGAGACTGACCCTTCGCAATCCAGCTGTATGATTTACTGCCTGAAACAAAAACTAATTCTCAGCAAACATTAACATCTAATATCAACACTTGTTAACTTGTAGATTCTGTAAAAGGAGCTTGCAGAGGTGGAACAGTGTGGAAACAGTAATCCTTACAGTGCGCTTTGGGTGTCCAATCCCATGCAGAGACACTACTGAAATTCCTGATATTCCACAGTTTTAATTACATTTAAAACATTGCTATGGGATTTCACAATAATCTCCTGCATAAGCTACCAATAATGTTGGTTTCATACTGTCCTCTAAGTGTGATAACGCTGTGATGGAATTGCTTTGTACTACAGATAATTTGTTAAGTGGCAAAAGAAGATTATCACAATAAAAATGACACACAATAAAGCATTAACTCTTTCTTCTCCATTTTTGTTTGTATATTTTATCTACTGAGATGACAAAATATACAGCATTGTTTATTTCTTTACAAAGAGAAATGTTTTATTTCTAAAAACATTGTGGTTGTTAGATGATTTTCAATCTCCTTCCATATCTTCTTTCCTTTTCAGTCCATTTGGAAACAATAAAATGGGCTGTTTAGGAATACCTCAGCTTGTTCTGAATGAGAATAATACAGTAGTCACAGTGAAGAGATACTACAACATTGCTAGCTTAAATTGACACTTTCATCAAAACTGTACAGAATTAATACGGGTATTCTTTAATGGCCCTGCGTTGTGCCATGTAGACCAGCTCTTCAAGAAAGACTGTAAATCTATTCAAAGGCCTAGTGAGAATATAGTAACTAAACTAAGATAAACCTCTGGAAAGTGGAGAAGTGATTAATGTATGAATTCCTCCTGAACTTGGCTTTACTGTGGTGATGAAGGGCGGAAATGTTACACTTACCAATTACAGGATGCACAAACCATTTGGCTACAAAACATGGACCACAAAACATGCCATTTGCCCATTAGATGGTAAAAGGACCTGGCTAGGACTGGATTTATTTCTCATTTAAAACTTTCACAGAGATGTACAAATTTGCTTGATTGAAACAAGTTGTGACAAGTTGGTTGGAAATAACTCTCTCCTCCTTAAACAAATTTTCAACACTTTTCATTTAGAGACTTTTAAACAAAATATTTCTATTTTAAAATATATTATGGTGGTTTACTTTGAAAATTGCTACACATTTTCCTTAGGAACCATTGAAAATCCTTTAAAAAAATATGATTCTGGTATCCAGGGCTATCTTCTCCCCCAAATAAAATAAAAAGTTATATGCACATCTTTAACCCAAACTTGACATAAGCTCACCCTGTACATTACGCTGCTCCATCATCTAGCTTGTGTGAAGAGAGTTAGTTACTGGGTCGCATAGCGTTCCACATTATATTTGATCTCACAGGTGACAAAATACTTACCACTAATATTTTAGAATACAGTAACTGTCTCCCCTGTCATCTGTAATTGAGACAGCTTTTACTCCTGAGTCCAGCATACAAAATGTTACAGCTTTCCATGAAAGAAGTGCAAGCATACCCATTTTTCAAGGTGGCCTTAATTTTGCCTTGAGAATGACAAAATAATAACAAAAAGTAAAATCTCTATGGAAAAGTAGCATCTCCTTCTAGAAAACTTCATTATAACCTACTAAATGGCAGCTGCTCCTGCAGCATATGTAGGGACCGCCTCACTTTCTAAACTTGCGACATACACAAAACAAATCCAAGCAGATACACACTCCACAGGAAAAAAGAGTTAATAGGCAGCAAGCTTCTACAAAGGAAAGCTTGTGGACATATTTTGTTTCAGCCTCAAAGTTTATATTTATCTTAATACATTCTGCTATTATTTTACGTTGCCTTTTTAACAATGTCTTTCAATAAACCGGTTACACTGATTCTTCTGATACTTAATGATGTGAAAATAAAGGTGGGAGGTAGCTTTAAGACATGAACAATTAATTAAAAATATAAAATATTCTATTTAAGTTCGTTAACTAGATTAGATACATACTGGATTTTCTATGAAAATGACATTATTTATCTTTTCAAAAGAAAGAACACTTGTGGGTGGATAAAGATTTAATTTTATTTAATTAAAATAAAGCATTCTGCTTTTGTCAAAATTTTATTTAACATAAATATAAATGAGAAACAAAGTTGCATCTGAGTGAAAAACATAATGTTCAGTTCCAAAAAGAAGTTCCATTAAACATTTTGATCTCAGAAATTATATAAAAATTTATATAAAATTTATTGAGATTACCAAATTCTCAGGACCAGGATTTCCCAATGAAAGGCATTTCTTCAGAGGAACTGCTGATAGTTCTGTGTTTAACTGTTGTTCACTTTTGCTGTAGTTCACTTATGGTTGTAAATTTTAGGGTACTCTGAAGCAGTTATGGTAATCTGCTTTAAATAATGTTCTACAAATTTAGGTTCTTGGGTAAATATCATGTCAAGTTAGGAATTCTAAATGACATTACTTTTTTATAATTCCAGACTACATTCTGCTGACTGTTTTGTTTGTTTGTTTGTGTCCCTCAAATCTTTAAAAAGACTATTTTATGGAAAAAAAAAATCTAATTTCCAGTTCATTGTTCTCATTTGGAAAAGAAACAAATTGGAAGCATGATTTTTTTTTCTTGAGAGGAAAGCCAGTTTATTCAGCATTCTAAATTTTTCCTGTGGAGTTTATTTGAAGATAAGAAGCTGTTTTAACAACTGAAAAGTTTATCCTCTTCCCTTAAAGTGGAATGAGATCTTGGGAGTTGTTCGTGGAAAAGAGTCATTGTTATGGGCTGCTGTGTGTGAAACAAAGAATTGCATTGCAAACTGTTTTGTCATCTTGATTCAGTACTATATATAAATAAAGCACGTATATATTGACCTGTGTTGCCAGCAGATCAAGGGAGGTGACTGTTCCTCTCTGCATTGGTGAGACTGCATCTGGAGCACTGTGTCCAGTTCTGGGCTCCCCAGTAGAAGAGAGACATGGAGCTACTCTAGAGACTCCAGCAAAGGGCCACAGAGATGATTGAGGGACTGGAGCATCTGTTAAGTAAGGAGAGGCTGAGAGCTGGGGCTGTTCAGCATGCAGAAGAGAAAGTTGGGGGTGGGGGGGATCTTATCAATATGTGCAAATACTTGATGGGAGAGAATGAAGGCACAGGAGCCAGACTCTTCTCAGTAGTGCCCACTGACAGAGCAAGAGGCAACAGGCACAAATTAAAATACAGGAAATTCCATCTGAACAGATTTTTACTATGAGTGTCGTCAAACACGGGAACAGGTTGCCCAAAGAGGTTGTGGGGTCTCCATCTGTGGGAATCCATCTGGATCAGATGGATCAGATCACCATCTGGACATGGTCTCGGACAACCTGCTCTGCCTGACCTTGCTTGAGAAGGGAGGTTGGACTGAATGATCTCAAGAGGTCCCTTCCAACCACCACAATTCTGTGATTTCCAGAATTCCCCGATTTCTTTTCCTGAGAGAACAGATTAGAAAGGATTATTCTCAAAAGAGAACTGTCAAAAGACACAGCAACAGGAACAGCAGGGGAGTTTTCTTATTATTTATAAGGCATGTACAACATAAAGGATGATGAAAAATTCATATAACCCAAAGTCCTTCTTTTTTACAGTATGGGGAATTAGAAGTAACTTATAGTACAAGCCCTTAGAGTGTACATCTACAAATCTGAGTAAATTCAAGCACTAGAGACTGGAAACTGATTTTCTAAGGTTCTTAAAATTATCTGAATTTTTAAGACTCTTAAGGAAATATCACTCAATTTCCAACACAAAATATCTCTTCTTCTGGATTTTGCTAGGCTGGATAGTCTTTCATTGTTTTAAAGTGCCAGCTTGGTGAGAAGCAAGATATACTGTAATAATAAATAAAGCTGCTCATATTGAATGCTGATTTCAGACAGAAACTGCGTCTGGTTCATGGGGAAAGCAGAAAAAAGGGAAATGCAGCACAGAACATAAATATATACTATTTTTTTTCTTTCTAATTTTGAAATAAATTATGTTTTTCAGTAATACCCCTGTCACTGCACAGGCCTCAATAGTGTGTCACAGATGAAAGTACCTCAGTGACCAGAACTCAGCCCACTGTATCCAAGTCCTACAACACAATGACTTGGATATTGATTGAGCAACACCATGGCTGATTAAGAAAGTGTACCTTTCACTTACTTGTTACAGAATGGTAGAGTAAACTTTTAAAGTGCTAAAACCTGGTATACTTAATTGGTGTTCGCTTGGGGGTTTTTATTTATTTATTGTAAATATTACCCTACTTTTAAATGAGACTTTTTCCTGTTTATTTGAGCCTTCAACAAGTGTCACCATTTCCCCTTAAACTTAGTGCTGCTTCCTTGTTAATTCTTTTTTCCTTGTTTTTTATTTCAGTGTCTTACATCAGGTTTCTGAATAAACAATTTTGCTGAAACATCTGTTATTGCATTAACCAGAATGCCAAAAAGAACCAAAATCTCAAAACCAAAATATATTGAAAAATGTATTGTACTCCCATATCTGTACTAAATCCATTGCCTCTCAATAGAACATTAAAAAAATATTCATTCTTCCACTTAATCCAAATTTTAGGAATGGAGGAAAGTGTGTTATCTTACTAGGTAATAGGAAAACATAAAATACACAGTTTCTTCATAACACCTTTCACAAGATGTTTCTAGCATTTTTGCATTTCCTGAAACACTCATTTTGAGTTTTATGGTCTTTGATACTCTCCTGCTGTTGAAAGATGTGATTTTTCCTCCAAATCTTTTGTGTTTGATGTGTAAGCATACTCTGAAAATACACATTCCTCCTTCCTCAGTCATAAAAAGTTGGCTGAATTATATGATACATTAAACTGAGAGGAAATGCCAAAGCGTCAGAAAAGATTATAGACGAGCTCATTATATATAGCTCTTTATGGACTAGCTGGATTCTGTAAGGAAGATATGCATGCCACCAATTCAGTTAGACAGTACAGTCCTGAGTCCTTGAAATTTCTCCTGGCCAGCAAAAAGGAATGTTTTTCTTCACATTTCATTTTTAATTAGTGGATAATGGTCACTGACAAGTGGATTTGCCTTGATTCCAGGATTAAGTAACAGAAAATCCAAAGGGAACAGTTGTAAGAATGTATTTTCCAGTGACTAGGCATAGTCCTCAGTCCATATCCATAGAATAATGCACTAACAATTCCTAGTACTTTGCACATGCTGGCAAGATATTTTTTAAGTAAGTGGTATGTGAATCAGTAAAAATAATACATAAAGTCTCATTACTTTAAAAATACTCTAAAATTTTGCATAATGTTGTTCAAGAAATGTTCCTGAAATACTTTTATTTTCTTCTGCTATTAGAAATCTGGTTTCCATTTTTCTTACCATCACTTCTATGTCTGCTCATTTCTAAGCAGCAGCATATCTTAGTACATTATTATGGTATAGTAAGTGAGACTTCTCTAATAGAGAAAAAAAATATCATATATAATTTAATACTATTTAAATAAATGTTTCATACAATTTCCTAGGAAATCTTTTTCTACTGAAAAATGAAAATAATCAGATTTCTTGTTTGTCCTCATCAGCAGGGGAGATACCAAATTTCTGTGTAGCTGTAGACTCTCTATGAAAAGAATAGGCATTTATAAAAAGAAAGTTGATGGTACTAAGCATGTTGTACAAACTTGGATTTGTTTGACTGTAACAAAACTGGGATACTCAGAAAGACAGCTCCAGGCTTGCCAGAGATGAGAGCAAAAGTACATTTTCCTTCCCTGAGAATGGGGGTACCGTCCCTATCTTGAGCAGGGTAAGAATAAAGCCTAAAAAGAGTTGCACATGGCAGAGAGCTCTGCAGACTTAGTTTCCTGCATTATTCCCATTGGATGGAGTAAAGGAGAGAAAAATGGAAAATCTTGGAGTAGGAATGGAGGTTATAAGTGCTGCTGCTTGAAAAGGTTGTCTCAGAAATAGATCCTGTTTCACTCTTACCAACCAGTCTGTCTTTCCAGAGCACTACCACAAGGTTTACTTTTCACCATCTCTAGTAATTTGATGGTTTGTGTGACTTTTTTTGTCTATATCTCCACCCCTCCTTGATTAGCTCCTATGAAATTCCATGAGAAAATTAAGAAGTAATTCAAATTTAACCTCATTTTCTCATACACTATACATGCTATTCCTTTGCAAGCTGCACAAAAGACAGAGGGCAAAAGACTAAGCCAAAAGTTTTAAGCAAAGGAATTTAGTAATGAGTAACAGTCAGCCTGTGACCTGAGCTGAGCTGCCTCACTGGAAAGGTTAGATATCTGAATACTACACTTACAGGAAGTAGCCTGTATTGTTCCAAGAAGTAGCCTGTATTGTTCAGCCCCCTGTAGTCCAGGGCTGCCTGCACAAGACAGTATGTAGACACATCCTTGTCATCTTTAACCTAATACAGTCAGCTTGTAATATCTCTATAACTAATGAAATGAAAACCTATTTTCAAGAACTTTTTTTGTCCTTTTCTTTTTGACTTGCTCATAGTTGCCAAAACAGATTTCAGAGCAGATGCCAAGTCTGTGAGGGTTGAAGAGTATATCAAGCTTAAAAAATTGGAGGTTATTCTGTGGCATTTTGGTGTAAAAACAGGTAAAACAGAGGATGTCACCCAGACAGTTATAGGTCTGTAATTTCTAATAAGTTCCAGTAAGGACTGAGAGAGCTCCTAAGTGCATTCACCCCTGAACTATGAGATCTGAGAATGATTAGAGAATCTGAGTCTATATCTCGCTCCTTTATTTCTAACAGTGAATGTCCTTGCCTCTTACTGCTATCCATCTCCTTTGCATTAGTGAAGGAGTCTTGTGAACTAGTATAGAAACAAGCTTGGAGAATATTTTTTAGGGGTAGTAAATAGATATTCTCTTGTTTCTAGGACTCTGTCATTGCTTTAAAAACAGTTATCTCCAGAATAAGAAACCAGTAACACTAACAATTCTGGTCTGGAGTCATCAACTTACATTTTTCACTTTGCACACTGATGAATGTAATAAAAGCTCGGTAGATTGAAACTTGTCTTTCAGACCTTGAATAATTTTTGTACACATGCTTTCCTTTTGGTTCTAGTAATTGTCTAAATCTATTCAAGTGTTATGCAGCATTTTCTCTTTCCCTTTAAAATGTCCGTTCTAAGACTGTTAGCTGCATCATATTAAATTATTCACTCTCAAAGTTCATCTTTTGCATATGTCTTAATATTGCATCAATACTTGTATTCCTGAATTTAATTCCTGTACTTAAACATATAAGTAAATGTAAGCACCTGAAAAAACTTATTTAAATAAAGGAAATTACTGACATTGAGAGCTACACTTACTGAGCTAAGCAAAACATTAAAATATATAACGTATTATATATATGGAAGCACATTAAAAGACCCTCCATCTACTGTATATGCTTTATATAATAACTGAAAGGCATCTTCTTTTCCTTGTATATTTGTTCTAGTTACATTTGTGAGTTCTTTTTATGTTGTTATGAAGAAAACAATTTCTAATAAAAACTTGCGAATGTACTTCAGGGTTCTGGGCTTTTCAGTTTTGTAGAGATATTGTTCATGTGTTATCTGTCTTAATTTTCAGATAAAGACTTGAATAAACAAGAAAAGTTTTTAAAATATGTATTGATGTAAATATGACTCATATAACAATTAGAATGCAGTGAGAAGACAGCCCAATATGAAAATAGGACTGTACATGTGGTACAAACATGTATTTGCATCTGGTAACTACTTTAAAAGGACTTTGAGAAAATACTAGGTATGCCATTAAAATGTACTAGGTGGGCCATTTATACCAGCACATTGTTTATTGTTACTAGAAATCCATTGCAAAAAATAAGTTTCCTGCTGATCACCCCAGCAAATGTTTGTGCTGTTTATAAGGGTTCCAAGGAAAATTGGATTCTATTGCAGTATCTTACCCCCCAAAACTTAAATAAAGGTGATGACAACTAAACCTTTACCAAAGCTCCTACCTCCCAGAATTCCATGCTAAGAACTTACCTTCTCTCCTGTGTCAAACATCTGTATGACCTACTTTCTTATTATTAACTACATCTTATTCTGTTACTCAGGACTGGTAGTTATACAGCACAGGAACACTCTGCTCTATTTAAGACAAAAACCTACTGTTGAATTCAATGTCACAGCAGAGTTTTATAGCAGTGAGGAATTGCCTTGATAAATGGCCCTGACATTAGCGTTTTCATGACTCTACCTTCAATGTCATCGCATCACAGTGCAGAGTGCTAAAGTAAGACCACTGCTACCTTCCAACAACATATTAAGTTGAAGCTCACTCTATCTCTGGATCCCATAGGCACAATAAATGGAGAAAATAACACATTTACAAACTGATAAAAGCCAGCAAAGCTAATAAAATCAGACACTTTATAGCTTGGCTAATAGTGTCCTTTGAAGGGCATCAAATAACACATCATGTACTGCTCTGGGGGAAATCAAATTAGGTACAGCAATGCTCCCTCTGAACTATGCATTTGAATAAGCGGGAGATACTAAAGCTAATCAACTCATAATGAGAAAAATTTTACAATTAATGCCCTGTTTTTGTTAACATGGATCTATGCTGTTTTGATAGGAGCAGCAATCACTTATCAAATTGTTCCAATTTCAGTAAAGAAGTTCTTTCAAAATTTTAGAAATATTTCAGCTATTACACTCTCTTTCCTAACATTGTGTGTGAGAGTCTATTGGAAGGACATCATCATATGTCACCTTAGCAAAGAGGACTTTTTTTGTTATTGCCAGACAACTGCAACAATAGCTACATTATTCATTTCTTCTGGCTCAAGTATTTAATACATATCCTTTTCAATTTCTGATAACACATTCTGTGCAGTCATTTAAAAAAAAATAAAAATATGGATTGCCTTTGTTCTCATATTGCAGTTTAAAATAATACTTCAATTCCACTTTTCTTTTACTCTGCCACGCCTGGATTTCACTGTGTTTATCTTAAGCACCAAGTATCAGATCTAGTCTGTGCTGAGGCGTAGCTACCGGTTCTAGCTCCCTTGATCTCTGACCACTTGTCTCATTTCAACTGTGTTTAGTGTGCAAGGAGTTCAAAACCAAACTTGTTAAGTAGTATAGAAATGTGATGCAGGGTGCCTTGAAAGGCAATAACACTCATTTGTGCTCTGATTCTATCAGATCTGATCTGACAAGCTAATCAATGTCAAGCCTGGATAATAATAATGGAGATTTCCAAGGACGAGCTAGACTAAGAAAGAAAGGTAGTACTCTTCCATTTTTGTCATTATTTCAAAGATTATAAAGAGAATGTCAGTCTGCTTCAGGGCAGAGATAATGCTTTTTTTAGGGGTTTTTTTTTTAGTGACATAAATCTAAAAATGGAGACCTGGAGACCTGTTTGCTATCATTGCTAAAAAATATCACAGTGTATCAAATCATTAAAACAGATAGTATGTGTTCTTGACCCAAGGAACTTGCAATAGAAAAGCACAACAAGTATTTCTGTAGAGCACAGTAAATTATTTTTAAAAAGCAAAACCACAAAGTGGTGTTTGTGAATAATGCAACTGAAATCATAAAGGGTAGGTGGTACCTTACATGGAGAACCCATTGCCTTTTCTAGGGTTCTGGGCTTATATGTTGTTGCCATGTTCAAGCAACGTCTGCAGATCTATCATCTACAGTTTAATCTCATTTCCTGAGAAATAGTGATCACTGTTACGAATTCAGGAGCAACTGCTAAAAATTTCCATATTATTCCATTAGATACACAATAGAAGTAGATTATAGTGAGACTGAACAAATAATTTCCTGGTTTTAGATATTAAGCTGCTTATAACTAATTGGGTATTAGTATTGTTAGGTAAAGTATAGTCCTAACTCCCAATTAGCTGTAGTGCAGTCGCTGTTTGTTCTCATTTAGCAATTACATTCCATCTTTGAAATTGCTGCATATCTCAGATATGTGAAATAGTCTTTATTTACAGGAAATTTGATGCATTTATAAGAAAGCTAATATATATATATATTTGTATAAGCTGACAGAATCAAAGATAACTCCATGCTATGCATGGCAGAAGGTTGCTCATGTACGTTCCTGCAGTGCCAAGGAAGTTTTTGGTATTGGATAGACCTGACTAAATGACAGTATTGGCAGTTATTGGTAGGTTGACTCAGCATTAAGTCAGATAAAATCTTATCTTAACATTAAAAAACTATCTTTAGAAGTTGTGAAGGGACTTATCTGAATTTTCATATTTCAGTATGACTGTGCTTTCATATTTCAAAAAATATATTGGAACTTTCAAACATTTCTTGACTACTAGGAGCTCTTCTGAGAATCAAGATATCCCTTATTTACAAAGTTACAATGCTTTCTTTTTTAAATTAAAAAGAACAGAGAAAAAAAAATATTACAAACTGTTTCTTAATTGTGAGGTCTTTTTACCTTTTTTCACCTTTTGAACTCTTATGAATTATTCTTATATATGAGGCACTGGCACATCTACCATAAGTAAGCAGTTGGATTTGTCACATGAATTAAATGTTTCTGACATGTTTTTATGAGATCACAGCATGTCTTGTTTTACCAGAAAGATTGCTGCATGCTCTGTGGTAGCATAGTTTCTAGGTCAATGTAGTTCTCACACAGCTGATCAAAGACTGACTGACATGCCTTGGAAGATAGAATAAGCATTTCAGGAAGTGTTATTTATCCTATCTAAGCATACGTTTGTTACAGTCTCAGTCATCGTAATTAAATGTTCATGTATGCTGTACTAATGTCTGATACTGATATAATGTAATTGGTCATTCATATTCACAGTGGTTTATATGTCCTTTAATTAAGGACAGAAAATAGGTTTGTGCAATATGGAAGCTAAGAACTGAAATTTCTATTCTGTACTGAAGCAATAGACCATTTAAAAATTTTGTGAATTTGACTCTAAATATGACTGTGTCATCTAAAATTATCAGGTACAATGAAAAGCCAGGAAAGCTAGACCTAATCTCAATTCTGCAAGAAGGGAATCCTCTTAAGGAATAGGTTTAACCTAATAAATTGACTTATTAACACCAACTTTCTTTTCCCAAGCTGTGAAATGATGAGGATAGGCATATTATCTCATAAGTTTCTGCTGTGGCTCTTTGTTAACAGTTGCAGTGTACCTTAATATTTGGGCAAAGTAATAATATATAAGAACATATGTTACCTTCCTCTGTCCTTTCTGTAATAGCTAATTGCCTTCTCTTCTTCCACCCCTTTTTTAACCTCCCTTTTGTTCTGTGGGCATCAGCTACCTTTCTGAGATGATCTAAATGATGTACATCTTTTTTACACAGATGTGTTAGATAAATAGACAAATAATAAATACATGATACATGCCTAAATATCCACAGATATAGTCAATAATAAAGTCTAAATGATAGCTAGCTGAATAATTGCTTCTAACTTGTGTTTAACTATTTTCCACCAACAGACTTGAATAGCTGAAGGTATTAAGGCAATGCAAAAAACATTGAGGTGCTGAAGCGTGTCCAAAGGGCAATGAAGCTAGAGAACAAATCCTGTGAGGAATGGGGTTGTTTAGCATGGAGAGAGGAGGCTGAGGGGAGACCTTATCACTTTCTACAACTAGCTGAAGGGAGGTTGTAGTGAGGTGGGTGCTGGTCTCTTCTATCAAGTAACTAGTGATAGGACGAGAGGAAATGGCCTCAAGTTGCTCCAGGGGAGGTTTAGATTGGGTATTAGGAAAAATTTCTTCACTGAGAGGGTTATCAAGCATTGGAACAGGCTGCCCAGGGAAGTGGTGGAGTCACCATCCCTGGAGGTATTTAAAAGATGTGTAGACATGGTGCCTTGGGACATGGTTTAATGGCGGACTTGGCTGTGTTAGGTTAACGTTTGGACTCAATGATCTTAAAGGTCTTTTCCAACCTAAATGACTCTATGGTTTTATGATTCTATATCTCCTTCATTTGTTTTCAGGTAATATATTATGATCATGTAACCTTCTATTCTTTTATATCATCACAAAGGAGAATGGATATACAAATAAATAAAAAACTAAAATAAAATTTGCAATATGAAGAGATTAAATCCATTTATTACTCTATTAGCAGAAGTGTTACAAGAGTTACAGGTAGCAAATGGTACTTTTTCACTGCAAAGAACTTTGCACTCTAATCTTCTTCACACTGAACAGTTCACCTGTACAGAATGATCTATTCTTGTGTTCATTTTATATCAGCTGAGCAAGATGTCTTCAATTTTTTTTTATTCCCCTCCCCCCCCCCCCAAGATACTGAAAACAAACACCAGTGTGGTGACTTAGTCTAGGCTGGCTGTCAGACCCCTCCCAGCAACTCTCTTGCTCCCTCTCCTCAACTGAGAGAAAATAAAATGGAAAAGATTGTGTGTTAAGATAAAGACAGGGAGATCACTTACCAGTTACTGTCACAAGCAAAACAGACTGGACTTGGGGAATATTAATTTAATTTATTGGTGATTAAAAATATAGTAGGATAGTTAGAAACAAGACAAAACTAAAACCACCTTCCTCCCACCTGTCACTTCTTCCCAAGCTCAATTTCACTCCTTCACTCCCGACTCTTCTACCTCCTCCCCACCTTGAGTGGTGCAGGGGGATGGGGAATGGGGGTGTCAGTCAGTTCATAACACCGCATCTCTGCTGCTCCTTCCTCCTCACACTTTTCCCCTGCTCCAGCATGGGGCCCCTCCCATGGGACACAGTCCTTCATGAACTGCTCCAACGTGAGTCCTTCCCACAGGCTGCAGTTCTTCAAGAATGGCTCCATCACGGGTCCTTTCCATAGGGCACAGTCCTTCAGGAACAGACTACTCCAGTGTGGGTCCCCCATGGGCCACAATTCCTGCCAGAAAACATGATCCTGAGTGGGCTTCTCTCCATGGGGTGCAGTTTCTGCCAGGAGCCTGCTCCAGAATGGGCTTGCCATGGCCCGCAGCTTCCTTCAGGGCACATCCACCTACTCCGTCATGGTCCTCCATGGGCTGCAGTGTGGATATCTGCTCTGACACGGTCCTCCATGGGCTGCAGGCAGACAACCTGCTTCATCATGGTCGTCTCCACAGGCTGCAGAGGAATCTCTGCTCCCATGGCTAAAGCATCTCCTCCCCTTCCTTCCTCACTGACCTTGGTGTCTGCGGGGTTGTTTCTCTCATTTTTTCTCACTCTTCTCTCTCACAGCTGCTACAAAGTGGTTTTTAGCCTTTCTCAAATATGTTTTCACAGATATATCACCAGCTTCATTGATGGGCTCAGCTTTGGCCAGCAGTGAATCCAGTTTGGAGCCAGGTAGAGCTCGGTTTGTCCAAGACAGGCTCTGTTGTCACAGACACCACCCCTGCAGCCCTCCCTGTTACCAAAACCTTGTCATGTAAAGCCAATACAACCAGTTTCCAAAAAAGAAAGGAAGTTGAGGAACTTCTTTTTCCAAGAAGAAGACATTCCTGAATATTATCTTAATAACATACTTTACTTAAATTAATTCGTCAATAAAATATTAATTTCTTCTTCAGCCCGAGGTTTTCATTTCTGAGCACTACACAAATCCATCTCTTGAAGGGTCACTTAATGTAATTTAATATTTCAGTGAGTTGGGTGAAGGAAAAAATGGAAATCAAGGCTCTTATACTATTCTCCTGTAGTTAGGCAGTTATTCAGACTATGGTACTGTTTTATCAGACAGTGACCATTGATATACTAGGACCAAAGTATTGGAAGGGATGAAATTCTTCTTCTGAAGTTAATTTATATTTTTTACTACCACTGGCTTTGAGAACAACACCCCATCTATCACCAAACCTATTTAGGCTTTCCTTTCTACTTTCAAACAGCGATGTCGTGAACATTTTCCTTGATATCAGTGCTTTATTCTCCTTGCACTGTTTTAGGTTGCTTAGATTTCTTTTAGCTTTCCTACCATCATGCTTCCAACTTATAACTCACAGATCTAACTTATTTATGTTCCTGTTTCCTTCTCAGTTCTGAATGTGAAAAGGTCTTGATGTACATGTAAATGGCATTTAAGCACATACCAAAATTTCTGTCACAGCAGTCAAATAAATCTGTTATAAAAACAGGTCTCTGCCACAGATCCAGATTTGAGTTCCTTATATACATTTCTAGTTTAATAAAGACTTTTTTTCTGCTACTATTTCTCCATCTCTCTTTTCTTTCTTCACCCTTCTACATTGAGGTTTGACCTGATTACTAGTGGTTCTTAAAAGTACCCAGTTATTGCTGAGCAGTTTCCAATCATCTAACCTCTGGCAGCTGCTCAAAAGGTTATGGGATTATATTTGTACAAATGTTTTGATGTTACCAGTGGGGATCTAAAGAGCTCTGTTTTTCAAATAATGCCCATATCTGTTCCTGGTTTCCTCTGGAAAATGACAGTGAGGCATCACTTGCAATTCTCTATGTTGGATGTAGTCTGCAATATAACTAATGCATCTTCATTAGAGTGACAGCTCTCATCAGATATTTTGTGTGCTAGAATCTAGCAGCAAGTGAAGCAGTGATGAGGCTTGGAGCACGTCCCAAATCTGTGAGGAGCACATATATTTCACTACTTGTTCAGCTATGTGAAGTCATTTGAGCATTCACTTTAAATTATAAGGTTATGTTAAATGAAACAGTATCTAGTAAAGCTCTTAAGATATTTATTTTTAAATTATTCTGGGCTCTTCTGGGCACCTACCTGGTTCATAAAACTAACATCCTCTCTTTGTCAAATGTCTCATATTCTCTAGGATGAATAACTGAAGTATATCTTACAACAAAGACTTAGGACCCTGTCCTCAAAGATCCTTAGATGCCTCACTCAGTTCCAATACTACAAAGTACCCTTGGCTTTTGGGTGAAGTGAGGTGTGAATGGTATATTGGCCTTGTGGTTTTGGGGTTTTTTTGGCAGGCTCAAATTAAAAAGCCAAAACCAGATATGTGAAAAGTGATATACTCCTTTGCTTCTGGTCTCTCCCATCTAGCACATTGATAGAATGGAGATAGTTTGGAGAAACTTATGCTCCCACTGACTGCATTGTGTTTGGTCATTAAAGTTTTATTTAGTGAATAGGATGCAAAATTGACTTGAACTTTTAATTCCTAGAAGGTAGGCATTATTAAATGAAGAGAAAATAAATTGTGATACACTTATTTTCTTTTCCTTAAATTCTAGTCTTCACTTTCTGACCATGTGTAAAATAAAATAAACCATGTGTAATTTTCATTCTATGTCAATGAAAGTATATATCAGGGATAGCTGCTGGCTCATCCTTCAATGCTATGTGATGTTCAGCAGGAGGACATGTTCTTGCAAAAAGTAAAAAAAAGCATTAAAGGCTAGCCAAGGTGCCCTCAGGTTGACTTGCAGCCTGAATGTTCATACTGCTAAACAGTGTGATAAAGTTTATGTTCCATCAATGTGTGAATGTGCTCTTTGGAAGTGTTTTTGCTTCATGCCTGAACAACCAGCAATAAAGAGAAGAGGCACAGCATGTGAAGCAGATCCCATCCACATGCACCCTGATGTCCTTTCTTTGCACTGTGTCAGATAATGGATGGGACTGTTGCCGATGATCAGCTTCAGTTTTGTGTTCAATGAAAATGAAATTAAAACACCAGACAGATTTAACTCTCCCCTCTCTTATTATAAAGGTTTTTTTCTTGTTTCTTGTTTTTGTTTTTTTTTTTCTTAAGAAGAAATGATTAGTAGACAGACATGCTAGAGGCAGAACTTCACTGTCAAGCAACACCACAGAACATGACATAAAGCATAAAGTGACTGAGCATAAACTTTGCTTAGTGAAAATTCACGGATTATTTGAATACTGGATGCTAGCCACCATGCCTATCACAGCAGCTTTAAAACTATCAGGATATGATTACAATGTTTAAATAGTAAGTTCAAATGCATGAAAAGTGGTACACTAAACCCTTAACCTCTTGGATCAGTACATGCTTCCAGCAAGTTCAAAAGCAGCAGGTATTCATTAATCAGAGCAGCTAAAATTGGTTGAATTCCCCTCCCATTACTTCACAACAGGTCCATGGTCCCAAGTCCTTGCTGGATGCAGTTAGAGGCAGAGAAGGTGTCTGTTCAAATAGCTTACCTTGTTTGTAGCTGCTCAGTGTAAATATCTGACGTTTTCTTTGGTGTTTGTATTTCACATTCACATTACAGAACACAGAACATTACTTCCCCCCTCCGCAACTCCCCCCAAAATGGATAAATCATTTAGCTTTTTTTGAAAGCAACACAGTGTGGCCTTCATCAAACCATGAGAGCTGATCATGACATTGGGATATTCTGTTGTTAAGAAAAGGATCTTTCTGCCTGAGACACATGTGATAACAAAGTAGTTCTGAAATAATTACTCTGCTTTTTCTGCGTGAAAAACTATGGCCAGGATTTCCTTCTGGCTATCACTCCCTGCCCTTAACTCTAAGCATAGCCTTGAGGGAAGAGTCATGCAGGGAATGTTGCTGGCTTAAATGAACTTTTTTGTCCTCTTTCTCAAAATGTCTTTCCTGGAATGGAATCTGATACAGCTTCTTAATTTTGGAGGTTTTGCCCTTAATGATTATGATAAATAAATATATTAGCCCTTTTTTCTCTTTTAACAATAATTAACCATTTGGCTGTATTCACAACAAAGAAATTTTAGGTAGAGATTTGTGAGTTAGTCCAGAAAGGGCAAGATTCACCTCATTCCTCCTAGCTGACTACTTATTTTTGAAGTAACCTTTTTTCGGAAGCTGAGATGTTTTAGGAAACATTTTGGTTGTTTGTTTTCACAGCCATTGTTATGAAGCCTGGGAATAGAAATCCTGGAGATGTTGTCACATTTCAAACTTTATTTGTGGGCTAGAAACATTAGAATAGTTCAGGTAGTTTGGGTAAGTAAGTGAGCATTTGGGAGTTTAACCAAAGGAAACCCTGTGTTCTAAGCCTTCAGAGGTTACAAAGGATTGATTTCAGCCTTGCTTGCCAGGAAAAACTGATTATAAATCTACAAAAATTGAACCCACCCTGAAAAATGATTCACATTATTTACACTTCTAAGTGTTAATTCAGTCATTCAGATGGAGAATTATCGACTATGAATAGTCAAAAACTTGAAGTTCTTGAAGGTAGGAAAAAGATCTTGGTCTCAAAAGTGTGTTCAGACACTAAGGCACTCATCTGGTTGTAATGAGTCTTTTTTTTTTTTTTTTTTTTAATAGAAAGCTAATACATGACCAATGTATGGGAATGTAAATGTAAGTAATACAAACTAGAAGGTTCAATCAAATCTGGAACACAGATCAAATAATACAAAAGGGGTGAAGCAAATGAACTAAAAACAGAGTGCTAAGTTGTTAAGGACCCAAGAATCCCTCATCTGCATTTGCACAGATCACAGATGCCTTAACTGGTTAAATGGGAGCTGAAGTAAGTAATTATTTTCAAGTATGAAGGAACTTGTCTCCAGGTAAAGTCCTCAAGGGTATTTTCCAAGCCCCAGTTCAGAAAACAGTTAAGGTAACAGCTTTATATATGTAGTATACCCATACAGAGATATTTACAATTGAGGGGCTATGCTGTAAGAACAAAAGCTTTGATTCTTGAAACTTATATATAACAGAAATAGAAAGAATGGAATCATAAATGGAGTATTGCAAGAGAATATACTGTTATGAACTCTGAACCCATGACTAATGGCTAGACTGGGGATTCATACATAACAGAGGCTAACAAGTAAATAATATTCTGGTTGTTAAGCATGGAGTTGGACTGCGGTACTACACTTGCTTCATTTATAAACATTTCTGTCCATCTTGTTGTTAGAAGCCTGAAGTCAAACTGAATAAAACTTTACCTCATTTTATGATTAAGCCTGACAGATATTTCAGGTAGAATATGAATCAGGGCAAAAATTTACAGTACTTCATTATGCTTGGAGACTGCAAATACAAATATAGCAACGTGAGAAATAAGAACTCTCAGAAACGTTTAGTGGACTCAGGAACTGCAGACTGTTTCCTAACAAGATGCAACAAGTTTCTGAGAAGAAATTCTGTCTGATGGCACAAGCCAGTGCTCATCCTGAAAGTATCAAAAAGCTAAGAGGGTCTTCTCCATCCGTAGTCAAGTCTTCAGGTGTCACAATACAGAAAGTAAGAGTGACAGATAAGCAGAATCTTGCACAGGTTTTGGTTTGGTTTCATTTGGTTTTTGAACTGTGGAGCATTTATACCTTAAAATGTTCACTGAACATGAATAATTATTATTAGATTATTAGATTGGAATGCAGACAAAAATTCACACAATTAATTTAGGACTTATTGTAAATGGTAGTATATAAATACTGTGTAAAACATATTTCTTTTATTATAAATCACAATAGCAGGGAGGTATAGATAGACGAAAATAGGAAGAAAGAGGGAGAGAAAAAGGTCAATGTACAAACTGTGAAGCTAAGCACTTGCATAATTATGTTGATTCTAATCTGTGTTTTGTTCTTCAGTTAAAATCATTAAGTAAACCTACCTATTCTTTGCAAATGTTCAGCTGGTTTTCCACAGTGGAAAGATTTCTTGCAGGTGTCATGATCTAGGAGCTGATCCTAAGAAAGCTGGTTTGAAGAAAGTTTAGGCCCTGAATAATTAAAGATAATAGTAAAGAAGCAAATGTAGCAGCTTTGTATAGAAAAGATTCTAGGTATGAGGTAATTGTAGCAGGTGACACGCTGCATCCTCTTGGTCTGCTGATTTTCCTTCTCACTCAACCATAGTGTCTTAAAAAAACATCCAGCCTTAACTAGAGTCATATGTAGATTCTCTTTCTCTAACAACCGTCATCCATATTCATAAGGACCAATTGCTCTGAGGAGCATGGTTTCTGCTAGAACGCAACAGCTCTGCACATTTCGCTCTCACAAGTACAGTATCACATACCCTTAATTGATACAATGACATTGTGCTGTTTTATTCATCTCATGCTACCATGAAAGTTGGCATATTGCCTAGTTCAAATAATCTAAGCTTGTCAAAAGAATGAGGTAAAAGTGGCTTTCTGGAACAGTAATTTGTTAAGTGCCTGTCTTGCAGATTCTAGTTCCTGAATTCATGTACTACAGAGGGTATAGAGGATAGCTTTCTAACTTTTTGTTCCAACTGTGTAAACACACAGGGACTGGATTAAAACAGTCATTAGCACAAATTCTCCTTGAAAAAGTAAAAGGGTTTTCACCTAGGAAATTATGTGGAATGGCAAGTTAAACCAGCATTTTTTTAGAAAGCTGACTTTTTAAGGATTTATTTTTTTTTTAATTGTAAACAGTCTTCAAGACCATTTGAATCTGTTTTGGGGGAATCACGGTGTTGTACACGCAATTCCTAATTCTGCCAATCCTGTAGCCCAGTCACTTTCTTATATTGAGGGAATAATTTTCTATAAATCCCTGGGAGATTAATGGTTTTATTCATGTAAATATAGGAAATTACTTTTAATATGACATCAGCAGCAGAGCTAGGTAATAACAGTTCAGCTGCCATACAGTTTCCCCTACAAGACTTTCTCAGAAAGCTGCTGGAACGTTCAGAGTGATTTTTCTGAAAGTTTTAGCAGAACTACTCCAACCACTTCTGAAAATAAATTAATGAAAACTTTCCTTTTTTCAATCTCCCATTAAAAGTGAATGTTAGAATAGTTTAAACAAGATGCTGTAGCAGCCCCACAGTTTAGAATAGGAATTTGAAATGTATCAAAACACACACCCTGAGTGGCAGGGTTACGACCTATACTTTTTCTAATGACTGGTGATATGTCACTAAGATGGAAGCCTTTGAAGAACTCCATTTGCATATGCCTTGTATAAACCTATTAGAGTTTAGCAGGTAAATTCACTTAAGACTTGATTTCTACTGAGCATGCTCTGGTGTTAGAGCACTTTTTAGTGTTCTGAGTTCTGTTACACTAGGTAGAATGGAGGATAACACTGACTTGAAATGACAAGATTTGGATGCACGGCTAAGGCTAGTGGAGAGTGTAAGTTTAAAAAGACATGTATGAAAAGTGAAAATAAATGCTCTTTTGTAGTTTGGAGAAACTAACCCGCAGAAAAAAACCCTCTGGCAACCCTGATGACTGATGTCACTGGAAGAGCCTGACACTTCCCCACTTCATTCACTTCTGAAACAACCTTAGCAAAACTAAATAATTACAACCCTCTACCCAGATGAGCAAACCTCACCAACTTACAATTTTAAAATGAAAATTTCAAAATTATATCCTTTAATTATATTTAACCTGTGCCTTTAAGCAATTCTTTATTTTAATCTTTACATAAAGGTCTTACTTACATAAGATGTGAGAAATACACACCTAATATGTGATAAATCTTACATGAGATGTGAGAAATTTGGTAAAAATCCTCCTCTAATCAGAATACTTGTGTCTATAACAAATGTTTACCTACTCAAGTGGAATTTTTCAGTGAGTTATTTTTCTTATGACTTTCTCCTGCAGCATTGACTTTAGATACATTGTTTTTGCAGAAAATTTCACTAACAATAACAAAATAGACACATTCCTCGCATCTGCTTAAGAATGTTTTGACTTTTCAATAGATCACTTTTTCATTTTATGCTGAATACAGAGAAACACTGCACTTTTCAGTATTAAATCCTTCATTCCTTATCCTCTCCTGAGCTTCCGCTATGCAAAGTGACTTCATGTTGTGCAGCAAATGAAAGGGAAAACAAAAGCCTCTGATGCTATTCACCATGTCGACAGCCAATACTTACTTCAGCTTACTTCAGCTAATGAAATGGGGCTCATTTAATTCGCTGTTTGTTCGCCACTTTGATTTGCATAAAGTTCTCCAATATTGCCATAAATTTCTGTTTGTTGGGTTTGTCAATTTTGGCTTCACTTATTCACCATTCAATTTTCTGTTGTTGTAAGAGTAACAAAGTTATGAAGTGTCCACTGATATTTCCTCGTTAAATATCCTTATGGCAGTATTGCTCAGGGACTTCATTTACATTCATGGAGAAGGGATTTGGACTGAGAGCTGTACAACTGGAATTTTTCATCTGACTACTAGTTTGATAAATCATCACATCTTTGCTAGGAAGCTAATGGTACTGCCTTATCTACCCATCTTTAGGCTTTTTTGTAGAACATCCCATAGTGTCTCATATAGTCTTGTATAAATTCCATAAGTTAAATAGGAAAAAGAGACTGTTCATGCCCAAGTTAGATACCCAAAGTGAAATGAAACGAATAATCTTTTATTCCTGTGAGACCCATCAGGAAAAAAAACCAACATAGAAGTTCGCTCTCAGATTAGTCAAAGTTGAGAAAAATAATTCAGACGACATTGTTGATTGACCAAAAATCTCTTTTCATTCCAATTTGTGCATATAGTAACATTGAAAATATTTTTGCAGAAAAACAAAGAAAAGTGTTAAATGAGAAAGGGCTTCACATCATGGTTTAAACATTTTAATTAAAATCCTTTTCATTTTCATTAAAATTAGTGATGTAAACAAAACATGCAGGAGACATTTCTGATTCTCAGATATCAAAAATTTGGAAACTGGCAAAAGACACTGTGTTATGTGGTTGTGATTAGCTTGATGGAGGTGAATACGCAGGGGCAGAAAAGAAATTTTCTGGTAGTTATTTGGAAATGGTTCTGTAATGAAAAATATTAGAAAATTATTTTTCATGAACTGCAATAATTCTATTATATAGCCTTTGGATTAACACAATGTACACAAGAAGAAAAAGTAGAAAACACACACTGACAAATGTACCTTAAAATGTGCTTCATTCTGAATTATTACTCTATGTTTGAGATATATTTAAACTTTTATATTCTTGTACAAGAAGCAAATTAATTCCAAGTAATATAATTTTTTTTTTTTTCTAATAACAAACTTCTCATTCACAAATTCAGCTAAAGATGTTTGACAGGTTATATATTCTAGTTCAGGTAACCTTGATTTTCTGTTGGACTGGTCCTCTGGAATTTGAAAGGCAGTGACAACCCAGGGGTATAGTATAAAAATGTGTTTCATATGGTTTACATTTTTTTTCAGCTTTTATTATTTTATTGCAAATATAATATTGTTCTAAGAAAAAGGAAAAGAAGTTTTTGT
This sequence comes from Haliaeetus leucocephalus, assembly GCF_000737465.1. Classification (NCBI taxonomy): domain Eukaryota; kingdom Metazoa; phylum Chordata; class Aves; order Accipitriformes; family Accipitridae; genus Haliaeetus; species Haliaeetus leucocephalus. The sequence goes on from NW_010972853.1 coordinate 7,489,042, forward strand.
TCTATTTATTCTTTGCAGCCCCACCTTTCTAGGGACTTTTTGAAATAATGTTATATAAAGTTTAAAGCAGGACTACTCTAATTTCCTAAAGCAAAATCCTTTAAGATTTGGCAGTTACATTTTGAAAAGCCCCTTGATAACTGAGAGATAACATAAAAAAAATCTACCATCAGCTTATTTTTTTTCTGTCTAAAGCAGCATGGTCTCTAACTTCTACTGCTATATAAAAACTTGTAGAATAATATATGACTTTTTAAAGGGGTCCGTTACACAATAATAGAAGTGTATTTTCCCATGAGCATAACATTCCTAATAGCCTTCTGAAAACAGGCCTCAGAATAGGCAAAATATAACTTTCTTTTGCAAGTTTCATTTTCACTGCTATAGGCTAGATATGTGTTGCAAAAAGAGAAGAGGAAAATTAAGACAGTAACCATAAAATGGAAGCAAGAACAGCTTCAATTCATAATAGAAAAATGAATGATGCATATTAAATATAGGATTAGATTCTAAATTATAAAAGTTTTTAGGATTTTCATGAAATATAACAATATCTAGAAAGATATTATTTAAAGTTCTAAGAAGAATGTCTGTTGTAAAGAAAGGACAGGTGGTGAAAGCAATTTTATCCTCCTTAATTCAGACTTTTTCCCTGGGAACTCCATGTGAGCCACAAATGAATTCATTTAAGCACCATTGATGACACTAGCAATAATAGAGGCAGAAGTATCTCCTCCTCCTATATTGATGTGCACATAAATATGTTGATGACTCTTACTTTACAACCTCTGTCATTTTCCCACCTACTGTGACATCAAACCCATAACCTTACCTAAGCCACAACCTTACTGAAAATGTTGCTCTCCACTGAAACTCCTCCACAGCTTTCTCACCTTCTCACAGCATACTTTTATCACCTAAACTAAGGCTCCGTGCCCAGGCCCCATACCATGGTTTCCTTCCACCTCTGTGCATTCAGTTATGTCTCCTCAAGCTACAGCCTTGTCTCTAAGGCTTCAGCTACATGTTCTCTCCAACTGCAGCACCAGTTCCCTTATACCAGAACCCAGCTATGTTCCACTCATTTGTAGATAAGTGGTCTCAATAAGCTTATCTTCCATCCTATGCTCCAGGCTATGTGAAGCCTTAGTAGGACTCTTAGTCTTTTCTGTAGATTATTTTAGAATCACTTAATTGGGACCTTCACAACTGTTTTGTTGGATCAGCAGATACTGAAGTACATTCTGCTGTTAGGAATTCATTCAATTCATTCATGAGATAAGTCTTCAGTTTAATTTTGCTCAGTTTGATTGATTTATGCCCTGGGTACAATTCTATATTGCAAAGCTAGTTTAAGAGGGTTTCCATTCTCTCTTGTTTCCTATCTGCTTGCCTCTCGCCTCCCACAGCAATTGACTCTCCTGTCAGTTGTGTTGATACCGCTGTTTGAGATAACTTGTTGTAAATTAGATTAGTGAAATCATCTAGATGAAAGAAAAAATCAAGCAAAGGACTTGTATACAAAAATTTAAATCTTTTTTCATAAACCAAGCTTTCCTCCCAATAATCTTTTTGCCTTGCTCCTCTTTAGATTGCCTCCAGCTAACATAGTTTCTTCAGCTATCAAGGTACCTGAAGGCTGACATAGTTATTTAAATTGTGAAAGGACCGAAAAGTCTATTTTAAAGAACCTATTTGGTTTATGCCAGGCTAGTTGTTCAGATCATAGCTGTCTGACTGCTATATTATGCAGCTAGGCAGTATCATAGTTGTTCACTGGCACCTTTTATTTCTACCACAGGTGCCATAAGTGCAATACTGCTACAAAATGGACAGAGAATTATGTAGAACAGTGGACATAAAAATACTTAGTCTCCTTACTTGCTACGAGGCTACTGCAAAAGGAAATTTATATCTTACTGATAGGTGTAAGGAGAACTGATACCTGTGCTGCTTAGTAGCTTTTATTCTTTTCACCTCGAACCATTTCATGTATCATTAAAAGGTTAAAAGAATAGTTTTACATCTCTCGAAGTATTTCTTCAAGTATTTTCTTTCACTCATGTGACTGTTCACTCAACTTCTGCTAAGATTTTGGCTAACCCAGCTCAGGCTAAGGCCTGATATATGCCAGAAGTGCCATTAGGGTGCAGCGAGAGCACCACGTAGGCAGGACAGGTGGCCAGGAAGAGCTGAAGGGCCATTATGCAGACACGGTCACCTGCAAATTGCTGTCTCGGGCAGCCGTTATCTTTTGTCTTGCAGTTTCCTCAGAATCCACTAACTTATGGAAATGGTATAGACCAAACCTCCAAGCTGGAGGGTATAAAACATCAGCTGACCCAAAAAAGCTTTTGAAGTGGATCCAAGAGCAGCTGGACTGCTAAGGCTTTCCTGCTGCCCTGTGTGACACAGGGGACACCCGCACCATGAGAGAGGAGGAAGGATAAGCACCCTCACCATCGGCTAGGTAAGCAATTCTCTTTTGCTCATAGGTGCACAATATTAAGAGTAATGGCTTATAAGTTACGAAATCTTATGACTTGAAGGTGAATAAGCAAATTAACTTGATAGACTAGTCTGGGCAAAAAGGGGATTGAGCCCCTGTTTGTCATGTTTGTTTATTATATTTCTTCATGAGCTCATGAAATAGAGTTTAAAACACAGAGTATGTTGTCCTGTAAGTTTGAGAGGTCCGAACGGACCTTGACAACCCACTATTCCATTAATGCCATTTTTTCTTGGTTTTTAGGTAGAATGTGGAAACTTTCCATTCTGTAGGCCTAAAGTATCTCCTCTGTGCAAAAAAATTGGGTAGGTCCTAAAGTAGTTTCATAGAAGATGTTGCATGAACAATTTTTCCCTATTTAAAATGAGCTGCTGAAATGATTAACCACAAACGCCATGTTTTCTCTAGTGCTTTCACATCTTCATTTCATTGTAGACACATAAATCTGATCAAGTAGTAGCCCAGGAAGGTTGATGGCAGTGTGATTTTCTGTCTGCAAAGCAGTCTTAGAGTGATCACAGTGACAAACTGTGATTGGATGTTAATCAAGAGCCCAACCATTCTACAGTTTGTGCACCAAAGACTGCTTTTCTCACCTGAGGCTAAAAGAGAATCACAGAGTTCATTGACTCAAGGTGCACTTTCATCACCTCCTCATAGGAAGTCTTGTGATATTTCCCTGCTTTGGTTCTCACTGCAGAGCAGTTTCATGATACAAAAATTAGGCTTCTTTAGTCCAATTTGTTTCAGGAGCTAAACAAAAGATGTGTTTCAGAAGCACACATAATCCACTTGGTAATGTTTATTTAGTCCATGGGATGATACAAGATAGTCTAAAGTAAACTTTTAATACCAGATATATTGTATGCTGAGTCTTCCAACTGTTCCGTTCTACCATTCCACTGTTATTGCATCATACTGCTTGCTAATGTATATCTAATCTTAAAAGTATGCAGGAGAATTAACAGTGGGACACTTCTGGGTTGAGAGGAGGGAAAAGATTGGGACCCTTTTCTTGGTTATAGTCCCAAGTGAATATTTTTCTGGCTTACAATTATTGTGTCAAAACACAGTTTAATGCAACTTTTAAAGCTTAATTAATTTTAGAATTTTATTAAATGATTTCTAGGGTAATTTATAAGTATTTTAATTCTAGGTGCACAATATATCTACAGCAGGCAGAATGGAACTGAATAATGATTAACTATTAAAAATCTAAGGTGCAGATAGATGGGGGGTTTAATCACTAGTCTTTATGTGAGTGCCTTTTATTGGGGTTTCAACTGCTTTGTTTGCACTTGCTCATTTGCAAGTTGATGTACACAGTGATTGTGATGTATAAGTTGCACATGCTGAAGTTCAATTTAACTGACAGATTATTTTCACATTATTATAATAGCTCTATTTTTCCAATTGTTACAGCTAGGTTTCAGAGGAACGTTCTATACACCATGGCAATATAGTTAGCTAAACTGGTCTCCTGTTATTTTAAATAAGACTTTGGTAACTTGTTTCAGGCAATATTAAATTGCTTTAGGCAATGTCAAGTAGTTCCGGCCAGGCTGAGCTTTCCTTGTTTTGTGGGTTTTTTTCCCCCAGTTTATCTGGCTTATGACCACGATCCCTGACAATTATGCAGGCATTCTTAGATTAAATATTTATTAGTTTATTTCCTTACATATCTTTTCAATTCATCCAGAACAGAAGAGATTTTCAGAGCCATGCTACTTCCAAACAAGTTTTTTTTAGCAGAGTTCCAGCAGATGCCCTTTTTGAGAAGAATACGTATCTGTATATAAACATACGCACATATGCTTTCCCTTTGGAAAAGTCTCTCCTAAGTACTTTCATCAGGAAAACATTGCTGTTTGAATGGGACAGATGAGCTAAGCCTATACTGAAGATGCACTGATCTGGAAAGATGCACATAAGAGCTGTATAACCAAATACACTTAGAGGATTTGGAAAGAATGAGAGCTTCTATCTAGCACTAAACAAACAGAAGTGCCAATCCCATAAATTATATCTATGAGAATAAAAGAGCAAAGGTTTCATTTGAACTTTGCAACTGCTAAAATGCCTATCCCAATAAGCAAGGTGGGAAATGTATGACTGACCTGGTTCATTAATTCTTATTGGATATTGAATGTTTGGGTCAGGTTTTAGTGATCAGTAGTTTAGTGGCTTACAGTGAAAAATAGGTTTAGACATGCTACTACTGTTCCCCATATGTTGGAGGAAAAGAGTGTCAAAATGATAAAGTGCCCACTACAGAAGCTTTTGGAATTTCAGCAATATAGAGTACTGCTCAATTAGAGCATGGCACCAGTAAAACTTGAGTTGTCACTCACTGACATTTTGTTCAACATAAACCTGAAAGTAAGAGTGTCTGCCCTCTTAGATGCTGACGCATCAATGATTTATAGGTGTATAAAAAGACAGAGTGTAAGAATACACAAATACATATGTTCTCAAGAACTCCATAACCTTCAGAAGAAGCTGAGTATTCTTAAAATTAACATTATTCTATGAAGACTAATTTCAGTAAGCTCTTTCTGTAGTCAGTGGATATCCTTCTCAAGGGGATAATTCAGAACAACTAAGATGGACCTTTTTGTGTGGAATTTCAACAGAATTGTTTTTTAGATGAATTTCTTTCTTTCTTTTTACCAGGCAACCAAGGGAGACCATTATCTGTAAACTGGAATATTTTGTATTTCTGTGGCAGGAAACTGCAGTTGAAATGTGAGAGTACATATAAATACATACTTGAAAGGAATAAGCACTGATTGGGCGGTGACACAGTGAACTGTCTAGAGTGCTCAGAGAGCAGGTTATTAGAACTCTTAATGCCCTTGTACAGAAGGAATTTGAGTACTTTTTCTTTGCAAATGTTTCTCAAAAATGTAAGTAGTAAAAATGAGCATGTAGACCAAGAACATTCACTCCTATTCTTTAGAGATCTTAATCTTCACAAATACATGAAGAAATAAAATAAGTTTAACAGAAATAATTACATCTCAGTAGTTTTTATCAACACCATGACTGAATACTGACAAAAGAAGCAGAAGAAGGATCTACTAAATCCTTCTCTGTATCCCTTATGAAAACAGGCAAAACAGCAAAACATCTAGTCTTACTCTGATTGTGTTAACCATCTTCATAATGCTACAGTAACAGTAAAAACCCAAGCATAGAAATTTTATTACTTCCAGATTCCCCATCTGTTCTGCTTGTAAAAAATCCTGTATTTTATTGAACGTTTAATACTTGTAAGACACAGACTCATTTGACTTCTTCAATTCAAGGAAGCTTTCTCAGCTATACCCTGAAAATTCTAGGAATTTAAATCAAAATAATTCTTTCTGATGTCTGGCTTGGTCCAACTTCCTCCTCTTGTGATCAGTGGCATAGAATGATTCAAATCTGCAGACCGATCCTCCATAAGTCAGTGACCTACCTGTCACTCTCACGGGGTGTGTTTGTTTATAGAATCTATTAAAAAATTCTTCCTTTGCGTAATTCTGTAACTATTCAAGTTGGTTGCTTTATCACATATGAGTCACTATATTAGAAAAGTACTGTATAATAAATTGTTATACAGGAAACTACTGAGAAAAAATTAAACAGAGCTACTCAAGAAATTCTGCTGATCTTTCTACTGAATTCTACTACTCTCATTTGTTAGATTTAGTAGTGTCATGGATACCTTGAATTTTGCACCTTCTTATTGTATGGCTTTCAAGCACTATCTCGGTTATTTTCACTGATTTAACCAGGAGTGCACTTGTTACAAGCTATTCTACCTTTTCAACCTATTGATGTACTTCAGACTGAAAAAAATGATTTTTTTCAGGAGACAGCCCCTTGATACTTTATTTATTAGTTCATAAATTCAGCTGAAATGATACATGATCTTTAACTTACCCGTAACAGAAAAAAAAAAAAAAATCAGTTTCATTACATTGAATGATATAATTTTGCTGTTTATTCAGGTAGCTTGACTATTGACAGGAAAGATTAATTATAATAGAAATGATGAAAAAAAAAAGCCCTAACTACTGTTACATTAATAACAGAACGTCTTGATTATGAAACATCCTGTTTATTGAAATAGGAGTTAACTATTCTTCAAGTTTGGAAACCATAAGAAGAAAAAATAAAGTTAACTTTAACTGTAAAGAAGTTACTTCCAAATACCAGGTTTATAATACTGAAACTTAGAAAAAGACTACACAGAATTAGTTGATAAGAAGTATTCTTAGGGTAAGCTCACTTCTCTACTTGATGAAAATGAGCCCATCTGGTGTACTTCACTGTGCCCATGAGAAGCTGGGAGTTTATCACCTCTCACTTTCATAATGGATTAGGTGTTAAATGAGTATCAAAGAACTTGGAGATTTCTCGATTTATATGCAATACTGAAAACTCAGTATTTCATGGGTAATGCTTCTGCTACAAGAGTTCTAATTTCATGAGTAACAGATTGAGTGGGGGGCTATCAGTAACAGGCTAACTTGTTTGAATATTGGAAATTGTGATTAATGACATTTCAGAACAGAGTGTAGAACAAATTTAGATGCTGTTCTACAGAATGCCGCATGTTATAAGGACTTTTTTCTGGGAACAGCAATTTGCACTTATTTCAAGAGTTAGCTATTGGTGGAAAAAATTATTTTCTAGGTAGAACATGTTGCCATCCCTGTGGGTCTAGAGAGATTTGTTTCCTTCTAAGGGTGGGTAGTTTGTTTTCAGTAGGTGGAAAAGGAACAACCATGCGGTAGAAGGTGGCATATAATCTGAACGAACAATTTAACTGTAGGAAGAACTGTGGCAGAGAAATATCCTCTCATGCTCACAGTAACAGACTTTCAGTTCAACTCTGTTATCTGGAAATGAGATTGAGGAGGGGTTTGTGTGGACGGCTAATCAAGACTGTTTCACACCTGCATGACCCACCTTCTAGTGGATAGTGTTACAGAAGGCAGATTCCTAGTACCTTTCAGAAGTATGAAATCCAGTTTACGGTTTAGTAAATGGAATATTTCTTCATCCTAATGTCTATTTTTTAATCTCAATGCATATTTGTTTACACAAAATAATTCCTTATTAATTGAAAACTTTAAATTATTTCAGTGGGTTTTCCCTGGACTATGGACTTCATTCAACCTGAGCAAAACCAGTATAATCAAATTAATTGACAATTTTTTTTAAGATAAAATCTTTGCTGTAAAGTATGGACTATCTAGAATCACTACTAAACAGTAGAGCCAGGAGAACCCAGGCATTAGAGTTGTTGTATCTCCTCATTTTGAATCTATCTTGGGATTCCACCTATTTTGAGATTTACGATCTATTACAAAATTTCCATACAGTTATGCAAGTCATTCTCAAGTGCAATGGTAAAGGAGAATTGTATGGATGTTTTGAAGCCATCTAAAAGAGGACAATAATCCTCAACTGAAAATTTGAGGGCTGCACTTTCTGATGTTCTTTCCACAGAATTACAACTTAATCCATAAATAGTGTCCTTTTCTTATGATTAAATAATTTAAAAGTAGATAAAGAGTAACAATAGTTTGTTTTATATGAAATACAAAAAATACACAGCCTAATGAATATCAGAGTTTAATCTCTTATCATAATTTTCAGAGGATGACCTTCATAGTCTGTTTTAAAAAATCAGAATGGAAGCCTTAGCCAATTAGGAGAGCACAGCACACTTCAGAATATACTTGTGCTAAAAGAAAGAAAAGGTTCATGATAAAGTAAACACAATGGTTTTAATTCTTGATGTCCCTTTCCATTCCACTTCAGTATCCATGATACTATACTTAAAATTTTAACTAAAATTTAATAAAATAAAAGTTATTATCTGGGCCAACAAATCTTATTTTCACTGTCTTAACAGTACTTCCCCTTTTCTTTCCTTCTTTTTCTCTTTTTCTCGTTCAGTTATACTGTAGAGGACCAAGTATTTACTGCCCTTCATTTAGGTGCATAAAGCTTTACTCATAGAATAAGTGAGTGGTTTCGGTATTTGAAAGAGGACACAGAGAACTCTTGCATTGTGAAATACTAGGTTTTGGACACCAATTTTTTATTCCTCTTTATTCAAGGTCTAGAATCTTTTGACTCACAGGAAAGTGATACTGCTTAAAATTTATTCTTTTTGTTTCTGCAAAAAGTTGCAACATTTTTTTTTTCATTTACCTCATCTGTCTTATTTAAATAAAATACTATAGTCATATAACTTTATCTTTTATGATAGTAGAGCTACTTCCTAACTCTTCTTTAAAGAATTTTAATACTTTTCGAAAAAGCAAAAGACTAGTACAAGGCTCATGGACATTAAAGCATGTTCTGAGAATCTGAGGAATATTAAATAAATGTAAGATATTCCACCATAGGTCATGTACAAAGCTGTAGTTATCTGTAGTTAGCTGATTTTATAATTATTTTAAAATATAATTTATGCACAGTAGATTTTATTTAATAAGGTTGGCCTTAAAGTTAGAGAGGGCATTAAATTTTCATATAAAATATTATTCTGTAAAAAAAAAAAAAAGTGGAAAACCCTCTTTCTTAACATAGTTTAACCATGAATGGTTCTGTCCATAATTAGCAATTATTATTTTTTCTTACTAACAGACCACTGTGGTAACACTTACAATAAATACTTATCTCAAAAAGAAATTCAAAGTTGGAATCATCCCAGTAAGAACTGCTCTTCTGGAAGAAGGATAGTGGATAAAGGTGGGAGAAGGTGTCTAACCTCCCTCACACCCAAGTTTGGGGGTCAACAGCACAGAGATTAGCCCAGGTGACCTCACCAGTGAGTTGGGAACAAGAGAAGGAATTACCATCATGTTTCACCCACACTGACACCTAAAAGCAGGGGATAGGTAGGGGTAGCAGAATGCAGTAAGATTTGCAAAGTGTATGGTTGCTGTTAACTGAATCCAGAGGTTGTAGGACACCTTACAGAGGTACAAAAGGATAGCTGTGAATGGCAAATGCATAAGTATATAAAGATATAAAGGTGCTGGCGGGGGGAAGTCCAAACTGCGTGGCAGAGGGTGGGGCGGGGCAGAGGTACTGCCCAGGAGGTCTGCAGCCCTGGGTTTGGGAGATTAGTCCTTGACAGTTCTTGGGATGGTGTGAGTTGACCTTGGCTGGCTGCCAGACATGAACCAAGCTGCTCTTTCACTCCCTCTCCTCAAGAGGACAAGGAGAGAAAATAAAACAGAAAAGCTTGTGCACCAAGATAAAGACAGGGAGATCACTTACCAGTTAGCATCACAGGAAAAAGAGACTTGACTTGGGGAAAATGACTAATTTATTGCCAATTAAAAGCAGAGTAGGATAGTGAGAAAGAAAAAAAAATAAACCACCTTTCCAGCACCCCACCCCTTTTCCCAGGCTCAACTTCACTCCTTCATTCCCAAGTCTTCTACCTCCTTCCACCCCAAGCAGCACGAGGTGTGTGGAGAATGGGGGGTTATGGTCAATTTGTAATAGTTTGTCTGTGCCACACCTTCCTCCTTACACTTTTCACTTGCTCCAGTTCCTTCACAAACTGTTGCAGCATGAGCCCTCTCCACAGGCTACAGTCCTTCTTGCAGTTCCTGCCAGAAAACATGATCCCACATGGGCTCCTCTCCAGACGCTGCAGTTCCTGCCAGAAGACACCTCCAGTCCAGCCCAGCACAGGCTTGCCATGGGCTGCAGCTTCCTTCAGGGCATATCCACCTGCACTGGTGTAGGGTCTTTCATGGGCTGCAGTGTGGATATCTGCTTTCCATGGGTTGCAGGGAGGCAACCTGCTTCATCATAGTCTTCTCCAGAGGCTGCAGGGGAATTTCTGCTACAGTGCCTAAAGCATCTCCTCCCTCTCCTTCTTCACTGACCTTGGTGTCTACAGGGCTATTTCTCTCAAATTTTTCTCACTCCTTTCTCACACAACTTCTGCTCAGCATTTTTCACCCTTTCTTAAATAACATTATCACAGAGGCACCATCAGCATCACTGATGGGCTCAGCTTTGGCCAGCGACAGGTCCATTTTGGACCCAGCTGGAACTGACTCAAAAGGGGCTTTGAGTGCCTGACAGCATATGGTCTCTGTGTGCGATTATAGACAGACAAAGCTCCAAAATTTGGCTTATTTATATTGAGAAAAACCATGGGAATGTCTGGGGCAAAGGCTGCTAAGTGTCTGGGACATGGGCATGGATACTATACATTTATGCCCTCATAAGTTACTCTGTATTTTTGCAAACCACTTTGATAATATGATTCAAAGGGATATGGGGGAATGTAACTCTCCGCTTGTGGGACTGGCTCCATGCAGCTGGAAGATTGTAATATTTCTCCAGCTTGTAAGTTATTCCACTACTTCAATAGTCTATTTTACAGATATGAAGTAGATGCTATCCTGTATCCTCCTGCCACTGATATCCCCTGCTGAACCCTCCAAATGCTGAGCCTCATTAAAGTTCACCTGCAATAATAAGTCTCTGTGTCAGAAATAACAATTTGGTAACTGGGCCATCTGGTGCAACCTCCATGGTCAGTGACTGAATGAGCAAGGAGCAAGAGATGAGGTGAGATGGCTGACCAGGGTGCAAAGAAATGACATCACTTTGTATCAGTGAGGATCATGCTGGGCATATGGACTCTGTATCGAGTTTCTTGTGTCACACCCTTGTGTTGGATTGATAACCAAGCTAATGTGTCCATTTCTTGTGATGCCCATTCCCCACTCAAAGCCCTCATGAGTATGTGTGAGACCTCCTGTAAAAAAGAGGAGTGAAGAGGATACTAAAGTGAGAATATCCAAAATTAGTGTTGCACATAGCACAGTGAGTCATTCATGATCAAATTGACATACATGTGAAAGCTCACATGGGGGTAAGGGGTAGAGTGTAATGGTGAATTCAGAACAATTTATTATAATGTTATTATTCAAAACGATGTCACTCACCATGGTTATCATCACCTTGTATATTACAGTATTATGTATTAGACAACAATATGAATCATAAACTGGCCTCCATATAACCTGCATACTAATCTGTTGAAATCATGGGGTAGAATGTAGTAGGTCACTGCAGAAGACCTTGTAGCAAGGAGACAATGATTTCAGGCATAATCTAGGCAGAGTTTAACCGTAGGCCTTTGGTGCAGAGTCATATGTTAGCGTAAGTGACTGATAAATAACCTGAGGACATATAAACCTTGCTTTTAACAATACCACCTATATGCACTGCTTGTGAGCGTTCATTCCTGTGCAGATGTGCAAGACTAACATTCTCAGCAAACCTTGGTGTACCATTGAGAAATTTCGGTATCGTACAGGTAAAAGATAAATAGCTTTGTTCACTTGGAAGGATACTACAAAGTTGTGAAGAACAGTGAGGCCACTGAACCTCACCACAGAGAGGAACTCTGCACAGCATACTGAGATCAATGAAGAGAGACTCATCCTATGGTGCAACAACTGAGTTTCCCAGCATCAGAAGGGATGTAAGATTGCAATCACTGTAAGGTGGCTATAGTTTCCATCTTTTACACAATAAATGAGATACACCAGGCTTGAGTGTCCATGCCTGTCTTATTGAAATCCCAAAATAAGTAGCACCTCCTTGGTGGAAAACAATATTGTGCCAAGCACTCCTTCATCTGACTTAGAAATGTTGTGTGCAAGTTTTCCAAGTTTGCTGGTACAAGATGTTAGCACAAAGACAATATAATATAAATTCATCCTAGTCATCAACTGCCTGTATTTCATTTTCCTGTGTTATAAGCACCTTATTCTAGTATACAGAACCAAAACATCTTTGACTGAATTTGCATATTTTGTGTCACTATTAAAAATGTTATTCCCATTTTGGAACAGGCACATTTAAGTTTTATGATTTATTTTGTTCTCAATGTTATTAAAAAATTCCAAAACCAAAATATACCTGCTAATTGTCTTTATTTCCTGTACCATTGGGTGAATTGACTCAGAACTGAAGCATAGGATTAAAGTTAGAACTGAAGAATGTTCAACATTTTCGTATATAATTCATTAATATAGACAGACCTACACTTTATGTTTTGTGGAACTGATACCTATACCAATGTTAATGTTATGAGGAACATTTTATATATATGTATATCAAAATACAAAATTCATTTCCTATCTAAGTTTGGAACGTTATTCTGCATTATAGCCATCATACATTTAATACTGTACCTTAAAAAATTTACCAGATGCTCAGGTGGCATTTGTTGAGTGCCAGGAATTGTTAAAATTCATTGTGTATATCCATGACAATTCCTATTTCTGTTTAACAGCACATTAATTTTTTCACCTCAGCTTTTCTAAACCAGCAGTGCTTGAATATTCTCTAACATTCTCTGCACAACAAATCAACCTGTACTGCACCAGTAACCATCCTAACCTGTGTTGAAGCACATAAACAGAAATCTAGTCATAATACTCTGATGACTTATGCCAGCCTTGATCTCCTTACTGCATTGCCCGCCTGATATCCTCCAGGATAGATGCTGTATTTGGCTTCTAGAAATTAATGGTGGAATTTGGAAGAATTTCTTTCCCATTCTCTCTTTTTGTAAGTTTTAATCACACAAAAAAGTGCAAGACAGACAAACGTTTGTAGACAAATGTAAATCACCTATAGTGCTCTCTTTTTTCTGAACAAAAAGGCCAGTATATTACAGATACAACTTTTAAAGCCCCTGGAAGTAAGCAGAAGTAAAGCAATCTATTCCTCACTGCATTCTTCACACAAAACAACAAAAAAATCTGATTGATTTTAAGTTGGAAAATATAATTCAGTGAGGGTTATATCTCAGGTTCATCAGAGGATTCTCAAGCTGTGCGAACAATCCAAATTAAAATTGTCAGTATTCAAAATACAGTTGAAAATTTTAAAAGCAGTAAATGTAATTTCAAAAACTGAAATAAACTGAATAAACTTGGAGCAAACTACAGAGAAGCCCTAGACTTTGTAAAATATATTCTTGTTTCTTTGAATTTTTAGTGCGGTAACTCTTAAAATGTTTTGGCCCTTCTACCTATATTGGATAATACATATGTACTGAGTAAATCAATCCAAGCCTCCCTTCTCTTAAGACACATTCTGGTTTTCCATCCTCAACCTGTGGGGAAAAACCCATTTTTTTTAGAAAAAGAAGTGCTTCACAGAGCTCTGAAATGGCTCTACGTGACCAAAACAAAAGGGTAGTGTGGCCTAAGATTTTTTCAAAGACAATAACTTCATCCAATTTCCTTTGTATTTTTTTTTTTTTGTTACAGTACATGAGCTGTTTCTATTTCCTCACAAAATGCCAATCATAACCAGGCAATTGACAAATCCACTGGAATAACAATTTTATAGTTGCAAGAGAGAAAAACATTAAGTAGTTTTAAAACCGTCTTGAAAATACTCAGTTTGCATTTTTCGTTTCTCGTTTTGTTCATATGTACGTGGTGGCAACAGTCAGACTAGATAGTAAAATTTTGCCTAGAGTTCAAGATTTCATTCCCTCCAGCGGCATGCTAAGACCCAGTATCATCCCCAGTATTAACACTGCAGCACAGAATGGGAGTTATTGCATAGTTAGAGCTCTTCTAGTTTGGTTAAAATATTACCTATATGATAGTTACTTTTCTGTATGGTGAGAATAGTATTTATAGTTAAGTTCTCAGTTGAATTCTGTTTGAACTATAGATATGTGGGCCAACAACTCAAATGCCAGGGGAACAGTGAAGCTGAAATAGATCTAAAAAGATTTAGTGTTAATCAATATATGGAGGGAAATCTATGTGACTGTTTAGAGATTAGATATTTTCCTCTCTAAGAGACAGAAATTTTACCTTCAAATTCACAAATTACTCCAGAGATTCCAGGATCATTGATTTGGGAAGGGCTGGCAGCCCTCAGTCTCTTTCTATGACAGTGCTGCAGATGGTAAAGGAATTATAAATACAAGCTGTGGCTTCTTACAAAATTGCACAGAATTTTTTGAGTTTTTTACTTATCTTATTAGTCTTAACTAAAAATTACCAGCTATCTAAGAATAATGTATGTTGTGAAAAAGTAATAAGTAGTGAATGTTTCAAAATGAAAGCGTGCAACAAGACATTCCCCTAGTGTAAATCACTTTCAAAGCAATACAAAGCTTTGGCCCGTAGCATTTGGATTCTTCCATTGATACCACCCCCTCCATGCCCCTCCCTGGGAATGCAAGAAGTTAAAAAGATGAAAGTTACTTCTGTGATTTCCATACTCAAAGATTTTATAGGATTGGGAAATTTATGTTTATTTGGTCTTTAGTGATAAGTATATAACAGGAATTATAGCAAAAAGACAGTATAATTGTCCAGAGAGGAAATAAAAGCCCTGCATACTCTTAAGTGGCTTCACTTGGGCATGGACAAGATGTATCCATACTACTGAAGGACAGTATGAAGGACACTGCATTGCTGACTGTAATCTTCCTTCTATGCCAGGTTTGCCAGTGTGATAAAACATTCCTCATAATGAAGTAAATGCTTCAGTTAAGACCTACACGGCCTTATATAGGTCTCTTCTTTCCACTCTTCATGATCACAAAATGAGCTTGAAAAAAGTGCTGTGAATGAAAAATTCCAAGACTGCCAGCCTCTCTCCTACAGTGTGGCTCACTATGAAAATTTAAAATGGTTATCTAAACCATTCCTATTTTTACATGTTCTTGACATTTTTCATTATTTTCTTACTTTTTTTTTCTTCATACAATCAGAAAATATCTTTTTCTCTGTTCTATATACTACTATCTTTATATATGCTATGGAAGTACTGCTTGCCATTCCAGAGTTAAGAATGATCTAAATTTGTATGTAAAAAAACCATCAAATGACCTTATTTTGTACCAAAGCTATATTCTGCAGTTTTTTTTCTGAAATTTCAAAGTAAGTTGCCATGGATGAATTTTAAAAATTGATCATAAGTTACTTGGGCTTAACATATATTGATTCTTTGTTTTCAATTATCCTCAGAATGAAATAGGTATAAAGATTTCCTATGTCTCTCGGTTAAAACTTGTAGGATTCTTTGGTACAGCCTGTACTTCATGTCTGTCCTGGTTTCGGCTGGGATAGAGTTAATTCTCTTCCTAGTAGCTGGTACAGTGCTATGTTTTGGGTTCAGTATGCGAAGAATGTTGATAACACACTGATGTTTTCAGCTGTTGCTAAGTAGTGTTTAGACTAAGTCAGGGATTTTTCAGCTTCTCATGCCCAGCCAGCAAGGAGGCTGGAGGGGCACAAGGAGTTGGGAGGGGACACAGCCAGGGCAGCTGACCCCAACTGGCCAATGGGGTATTCCATACCATGTGATGTCGTCTAGTATAGAAACTGGGGGGAGTGGGGCTGGGGGGAATCGCCGCTCAGAGACTAACTGGGCATCAGTTGGTGAGTGGTGAGCAATTGCATTGTGCATCACTTGTATATTCCAATCCTTTTATTATTATTTGTATTTTTGTCATTTTATTATTGCTATTACTATCATTATTAGTTTCTTCTTTTCTGTTCCATTAAACTGTTCTTATCTCAACCCTTGAATTTTACTTTTTTTTCCTGCTTGTCTCCCCCATCCCACTGTGGGGGTGGGGAGGGAGTGGCTGCGTGGTGCTTACTTGCTGGCTGGGGTTAAACCACAACAATGTCATATTGGATGAAAGGTTTTTTCCTCCCATAGTCTCATTCCTGAAGTTGGTTCTTCCACCGGGGATGATGAACACTCTTCTGCTGCAAAAAATTCCATACAGCGCTGTCTTCTTTCAAAGCTTGCCAACTTTTAGGTGATTATTCTGAGATGGTTATCTGCCCCCCATTGTTTTCAATTTGTTCTTAAGAAAGATGTCTGCTGTTTTTTCTCTCTGGAAACAATCAGAATTTTTAAAGAGAGCACAGCACCTTAACTGCATCTCATTAAGAATAATAGGAAATGGTAACCATTTTGAAAGGGAGTGATGGATGAGCTTCTCTGAGTATTTTACCTCTGGTGAAAATGGTAGTAGAAATGGCTATTTAACTTAAGTTTTTTCCAAAAGTTTATAGGGAAAAAATCTCCTTTTTTTTTTTTTTCTCCTAAAGTTGGATTGAATAGCCTCTCCCTGATAGGTTTGTTTAATTTGTTTTTATATACCTCCAAGAATAGAGATTTCACAACCTTGCTCACTAATTAGTTTGTATATTTAACTATCCTTATGATAAGAAAGCTTTCTTAATATCTAATGTCTAAATCTTCCTTCCTGTAAACTAAGATCATTTTTTCTTGCCCTATTTCTGTGGCATAGAGAATACTGTTGTCTTTATAAAAACATTTTGTTTGATACTGAAGAACTCTTATGTCTCTGAAGTATTCTCTAACCTGAAAAATTAGTTCTTTCAACCCTTCTGTCAGTCATATTTTATAAATACCTTGCCCTCCTAATTATCTTCCTCAGGACTGACCCCAGTTAGTCTGTACCTGAAAGCGTTATTCCCCAAACCAGTCAAAATACTCCATGAGACCTTATCAATGTCATATAAAGCAGAGGAATGATTTCTATGCATCAGATCCATTGCACACAGAGAGCCTCTCTAAATATGTTACACAAGGAGTTTATCTTTCCAGAATTATTTCCCATTTCCAGCTACTTATTTCCCATCTTGTACCTGTGCATCTGCTTTCACTTTTCTAAGAGCAGTACTTTGTTCTCATCTAACTGAATTCCATTTTCTTGATTTTATATGATTTCTCCAGTTTATCAAGATTACTTTGAATTCCAGTCCTCTTTTCAGTAGTGTGTCAGTTGTCCCAACTTGGGTGTCTGCAGTTCATGTGAATTTATGTTTTATTTCACCATTCAAGCTAGTGTTGAAAGTGCTGACCAGAACAGAATTCAGGACAGACTTTCTAGTCAGACAATGAATCAGTGCTAATGAATATCCGAGTATCATTTTTAACTGGTTTTGTACCCATGTGGTGATTTCATCACAATGTTTGCTTGCTTGCAGAAATGGTAACTTTTCATTCCAACATCAAAGTATACCACATCTATTGCCTTCTGCCTTATCTGCTAGGCCAGTCACCCTGTCAGGAAAGGAAATTTGGCTGGCTTGACATGATTTGTTCTTGACAAATCCATGTTGGCCACTTCTTATCATCTTGTTTTCCTCTAAGTTTTTATAAATTGATTGTTTAGTAATTTATTCTACTATCTTTTTGATTATCAAAGTTAGTCTGTCTGGTCTGTAAACTCCCACACATTATATTCTTTTAAATTGGCATAATCAAACATAGAAAGATTGTCAGGTTGCTAGTATATATTGCCAAAAATTATTTTTAACTACCTGACTTTGCTATTTTAAATTGATGGAGAATAGTGTATTTTATGGATATAGTTTTTACAGGAAATTGCTTCCTACATCAGATCTTTCCTAGATATACATCAGACAGAGACTGAAAGAGAAAAAAGAGGATTGGCCCAAAGCTTACTGGAAGCGATGGAAAGCGTCCCAGCTGAGGCTTCAGACTTTGGATAAGGCTCTTGGTATGTGTCTGGCACTTGCATCAGTCTGGCACCTGCATCAGTTTGACAGACAGATCAATTTGTGAGTCTGGCTATGCAAACTGAAAAGTCTTTAAAAAGGCTTTGCTGCTATACAAAACGGGAAGCAATGACATACTGACCATAATTTCAGTGATAAATGTAGCACTGCATACTTTGTGGGACTCACCACTGTGCTGGTGTTTTCTGTGTCAGTAATAAGAGGTTTAATAAGAATAGAACTGCAGTGTATTACAGTGGAGAAAGGAGAAGTGGAGAATTTAAGGAATTTGCTGCTCTGATAAAACTTGCAGCCAATTAAAATATCTGGAGACAGTTTATTCTATTCAAGGGTTTTGTTTTGTTAAAAAAAACCCAAACCAAACCAAAACAAAAAAAACCCCACTAAATGTAAACCAAGGAAAACCCAACCTCTTTCAACTTGTTTTGTGTTTTATTTAATGCAATTGTAAGGTCGCCATCTGGTGGTTGTTTTAACATCAAAAACGTGTAAGTTGTTTTCGAACAGCCATTGATTCGTGACTGTGGGCTTTGAATTTAATGCAAAAAAAAAGAATATGGGTTCAAATACTATCATGCTGATTTTTTTTCCAAAACTTTTGCAAAATGTTTGCTATATAGAACATGAGATGACCAAAAAGATCAACATCTAAGTAAAGACTATCCTAAGAAGATGTAGGGAAGAGAGGTTACTATGACTTTAGCCAGGATGCTCTATGGATGCAAGTGGTGAGATGTGTTTGGGTGCCCGCACAAAAAACTCATATTCAGGAAACTAAATTTAATCATTAAAAATACTGGCAAGGAATATATTTTAGGTTCCAAAATCAAAGACGGGATTTATCTTACCCAACTTCAGCAGTTGAAAAATTAGGCCAGCTAGTTGTCTGGGATACCTCTGTTGTCAGTGAAGAAATACAGGTCCCTTTAAATAGCATTTCATCTTAAACTTAATAAAGGTATGTAAGATAAATATGATGAAACACCCTCTGGAAGGGCTCATCTCTGTCTCTAGTTGACCAGCTTAGTGACTGTGCCCAACCTTCAGACAAAGTTAAGAAAAATGAAATCCAGTCTAAGGTCAAGTGTTGGACATTCCCTGCCACCCAGGAAATCTTTCTTTCTGTCTCTTATGCATCAAACAAACCAGCTGACTGTGAGTTGCTAAGGCCAGAATTGTGAGTTGTTGAGGCCAGAAGGATGGTAACATAGTAGGGACTGAACTTGGCCTGTTCCAGCTTTCATGTGCAGATTATCTATGCACTATATCAAGGCATTGTGAGATGTAACTATGACTTCACTAATTATGAGCTTTTTATTTAACTAAGGACATAATTTCCGGTTTTTGTTTGTTTTCCCGCTAGGAGAAAAGAATAAGTGAGTCAGCTTAGTGGAAAACAAGCAGCCTCTCAATTACCGCCTGTAACTGTGTACCTTGGCTGCAAAATAGATATAATTTGACAAATTATCAAGATGCAGGACACCTGTGTTTCAATCTATTGCATGCCGTAACTGTTCCCTACACACATATGTATATAGTCATATAATCTGTTGTTAGAGGACATTTTTAATTGGCAGAGCAATACTTTAAAAATGTGCCACAATAATGTTTCAGTCACTCCAGGCAATATCAACCTAGAGACTTGAAATATCATCTTCCATTAAAAATTTTGATGTAATTTGCGCTTGACATATTGGCTAACTACTGGAATAGCTCCTTGAAAGTTGTGGTGAGAACGCTGCAAGTTTGACAAGGTCTTCCTTGTTATAGTGCCGAAAATCAAGACAAGGTTTAACGGTAAAGACTACTGTGTTGTAACTATGACTTTATAGTATGATTGTAAAGGAAGATCATATTTTTTTGGCCAAGAGATAAGGAACCAAAATCCACAAAATATGAGATTTTACTTATTTTGCTAGTGGTACCAATTCCTCACTGTTACCCCAAACTCTTGGTATACATGTGGACCATTGTATACCAACACCCCACAACAACCAACACACATTTGTTAACCTTGAATATATGCTAGACTTCTTTGGTCATAAAATTAGGTTTTACACCATACTGTGAGAAATGAATGTTTTATGAAATGTGCTTCATTACCAGTTGCAGCTCTGATGCAGTCCTTGATGATGTGTAGTGTCTCCTATCTGTGGGACCATCCTCAGCGGGCACTGAGTTCAAGCAATGCATGTGCTGTAATCAGGTTTTGGAGACCTGAAATGTTCTTATTCAGAGAATTTACATTTTTATCATAGTAATTAAATTTAGGTAGAATTCAGAAAAAAAAATAAATTGGTCAACTCAAAATTAAATTTTTTGGATTCTCCAAATTATGGGAATAGGCCAAATTTGGAGGCTAAACAATCTCTATGTGCCATATTTAGATGCAATTAATTGGAGTTTAGAGAATGAAGACATTTCAGACGGTATAAAGCTCAAAAATGGATTTGGTGTTTAGGCTACGACTATCCAACTTGCAAATTTTGTGACTAAGTGATGGGTTTGGTTTCTAAGATGTTTGCAATAAGTGTTTATTATTTAAAAGCTTTAAGATTATTGTGCCATACTGGTCTTTGGCATCAAGATCCTGGAGTGGGAAGAGAAAAGAAAGCCTTTATGTTTCTTCAAAAAAATAAATATGTATCTATTTAACTTACTAGAAATGTATAAATAGGACAATCACTACTTTAGCTGATTCAATTGTTAGACTTTACAGCTGGGCAGTATTTTTCTTCTTATTTTTTGATGAATTTGAATTCACTTACTAAAATTCCATGCTTTAGACAGACTGAAGCTATTCACATTTCAAAGCTGTCAAAATATTTCCTTCCTAGTTTTTAAAAACTTTTCCTTTCAGAAAGACATTTTGTTGAATATTTTCTCCCACAAAAGTTAAGCAAACAGATAAAGTAAGCAAAGAACTAAATAAAACATTTAATCTCAGGTTGATCAGCATGCTCCTGAATTTTTTGTTTGTTTGTTTGTATCACCAAAAGAAATAATAAAATATTAAACACTAAAAGAAATATTCAAATATTAAAAATGTTTTTCAAGTTGACCTGAGCAGAACTTTTTTCATATTTTCCATTAAACCAAAAGTTCTTTGGTGTAAGCTTTCTGTCTGGAATTTCTGTCAATCTGCTTACCATATGAAAATTATGCCTCTGTCTCCACAAAGAATAAAATTATACAAGAGGATTTGTATATGTATTTTTAAATTACCCTATAGAAACAGAATGTAGAATTTGAAGAATCTGCTCACAACAGATGATCAAGACACAAAAAGAAAAATGACACTGTCATTTGAAATACTCCCAGAGAAATTTCTTCAAAATCTGTATATGTAATATCACATAGGAATTCTTTTTCAGCTCATTTCCTTTTGAGAATATCTCAGACTTTCCATAAAAAGATGAAGGGAATGGTTATTCTGTGAATCAACCTATAAGTTAAGGACATTACACCATTTAATGATAGGGGAAAAATCTTTTCTTAGGACTGTTTCTTTGCTTCTCCTATGATAGCCAGCTTCAATGTTTTTAAAGATTTTGTATATATTACTCACTCTGTCCTCTTAGTATTACTAGGAAGCAAAAATGGTTAGTGTTCTTCTTGTGCAAACAGGATATCATCGGAGAAAAATTATATCTTACCCAACATGTCACTGAAAATTTGTGGCAGGAGAACTGATGTTCAACTTTGCCTCCAAAATCTTTGTTATAAAACTCATTTTAAAGGAATGATTTAAATATTTTGAAATTACATGTTTAAAAATATTTTTCCTTTTAATTTTCAATTCAGTTTAAAACTATGTGGGTTTTTTTAGACTAATGGTTGAATTTGTAATGTGAATGTAAATACAAACATTAAAAAAAAGTGAAAGAAAAAATACAGTCCATTTTTTTGTGAAACACTGGGGAAAAGGAGCTTTTCACTTATTTCTATGAGTGCTAAAACAGTTTGGAAGAGAAGAAGACTTATGCCTTCCAGGAGTCCTAACTCCCCATTATTCTGTTTCTCATAAACTCTGTTACAGAAAATAATGTCAGAGTTCTGTAGTTACTCTGAAATGCTGCTTATAATGTAAGTCATGGTTTGTCCAGTCCAGACTGAAGCAATATTCATTTTCCATCATGCAAATATTGCATTTTATGTTGATAGAAAAAAAAAAATTCACAACACTTGCAGGCTCCAGGTAACATAGTATGTTTTACATACATGATTTTGGTACATTAAAACATCTACATATAAACAGTCACATATAAATAAGAATAGTACATATAAATTGTTACAGTCTTTGAGATCACACTTTTTAAGCATAAGTACCTATTTTTAATCTGCAATGTTAGTATACACACACATTTATATGTTATTATATATTATATATTCTACAGTATTCTTACATCTTTTAGCAATAAATTTATGCGGTCCATTTAAAAATTTATAATTTTCACAGTCTTTTCTTACAGTATTAGCTTATTGTTTACTTTGGATTGCATCACCCTTTTTGTACCTCTCTTGGTTTTGCAAAACTGAACAAATTTGAATTACACACAAACATATCGTACTTCCATTTACTGTAAATCTTTATCAGCCCAAACCAGCATTGTTTACATAGGAATAAAGTGCAATATAGTAAAAGATTACAGAAATGAATTGTATACAAATAAACCACAAATAAACTAAGTGCTATCTAAAAGTATAATGAACGGTTGATTAATAATGCATTAGAAGTTAACACTGAAATCAAATTAGTCATCTCAGGAAGTTTGCATGCAATTTTTTTTTGCTTGTCACTGATGGTGCGGTAATAGTTTTTAAAGCAAGTGTGTTTCTATTATGAGTTAGTTCATTTAGTATTCAGTATAATAGCACTGATAATAATGAGCTCATTTGGCTTCCATTATATAAGCATTAGATAATGGATACCTATATTAAAGTGTTACTGTTATGGTGGTGCTTTTTTTCTTCATTTGGTACACAGCGCTAAATCTTTAAAGTAAAGCTTTTATGCAAATTGTTGATGTTTTTATCTTTGAATCATGACTAATTTTATGGACTCTGGAATCCCATTATTGTCAAAGTTGCTTTTGATATGAGACTCTCAGTAATTTGACTTGCCAAGAGTTTTATTATCATTAGTTCTAGCCCAGCTTTTTACTTTCATCTTTTCTTCCTTTGTCAGCTTTTTACATACTGCTCCTTGTAGTATCATCCAACAAAAATATACAGACACACTTCTGGCAATGCTCTGCTAATGTTAACACTGTTAAAGTGTCATAGCCCAGTACACTGGCTTGCTCTCCAGTGAATGACCTGCTTGTCTTGCTGGGTACTAGAATCCCCCCTGACAATTGCTGATGCTGTACTTCTGTGTTTTTAGTGGGGAAGATATTTATATTAAAGATTAAGAGATTTAAGTAGTAGGAAAGCACAAGCTGGAGCTTTATTTTATTTAAGGCTTACCATACTCCAAAATCCTTTGGAGTAGATGCTGTGGAAGAGTTTATTCATAGTCATTTAACTATGAAGCCATTTTAAGACTTCAAAATGCAGAATGTTATCAGATCACTTTTGTTTTCTATTGTGTGCAAGTGTCATAGAAAAAATAGTAGATACAGTTCTAATTGGGTTAGCCCTCTATGGATTCTGATTTATTTTTTGCATCTACGCTGCTTGGTAGGTAATTGTCCCTATGGTGGGTCGAAACAGTGACTGCTTTCTGACCTGTGTCTGTCCACATGACCCTAGTCCTGGGGCAGCACATCCATACTTTTTTCAGTAGGTCAAAACTCAGCCAGACCATACTGTTGTTCTTTCTTACATGCAACACTAGGATCTTCTAGGAAGGATCTCAGGTCTGACTTCGCTGGCTGTGTCAGACCCATGACACCACGGCAAAACACAATCAGTAGCCCCAAGCCAAGTGTGTCCATCCTGTCCACGTTGCACCTAGCCACACACAGTCTTGAGCTGGTGCCAAGGGACTGAGCAGGTTTAGTCTGTTTTTGCTGCACTCAAGACCATGCTCAAACTGGTTTGTGTACATGCAGTCAGGACACTGTACAAGTTTAGGTTTTATGCCAGGTTTGGGCCTGAGGTAGAGATCACATCTAAGACTGTCTCAGTGAAACGGGAACAGAGGTATTGCCCCATAAACAGAGGGCTGAGAGGATAAAACGCTGAAAAATGTGAGATAATGGACCTACACCCATATCAAAGATTCCTGATAAATCCAATAATCAGTGCCTACTGATTTATAACTTAGGAGACTGAGGAAGAAAATGTTCTTAACAAAAAGGTATCTGAGTAATAATTATGACGATCTGCTCTATAAGGTCAGCTAGAGGGCTATGTTGTCTGGACAGGGGGGTTACTGTTGGTTTTGTTTGGATTTTTTTTTAAAGGGCAAAATTAGTTCTATTAATAAGACAGAGAACTGAGAATAAAAGGATCCACATTTCTGGTGGATCCACAGAGAGCGCTTGTACTTATAAGTATACTGTTTACTTTTCTACATTCTGCAAAATGATTTATTTTTTTAAAATACAGTTGAAGCTGAAGTTAGTAACTAAAGATATTAACTCTAAAATTGAAATTTAAATTTTATAACTTTTTAGAATAAGCCCTGTATCATTGAAAGGCAAGGGGGATAGACATTTGAAGTGCCTAGTCTAGCCATCTGTCCCAAAGCCAGTAAATCTATATTATCTGACAGATACTTATCTAACCTGTTGTGAAGACATCATGACTTGGGATCATTTTGTGCTTATTTCTATACTTGCTGGTTTTAGATACACTTGTGTATGTGCGTGTGTGTGTGTTTAAATAATAACAACCCATGGATTTAAACCAGGAACACACTGCCAACCTGGAATTTGCTCTGAAAAATCAAATTAATTAGATATATATTTTTTTACAGAGGGCTATGAAATAATGGTATTATCCATTAGAACATACAAATGTAAGAAAAGCAGTGCTGGATCTGGCTAAAGGTCCAGCAAGCCCTTTATTCCATTCTGAATTGAGGCTAAATTAAAAGCCTAGGGAGAGAAGTATGGGCAAGCGTAAATGATACTTCTGTTGAGTACTCTCTCAGTTTCCAATTGTTTTTGGCTCAGAGATTTCCTGAGCTGGCAGTAGTTTCTGTGTATTTATGATACTCAACAGTCTCCTCTTCAGTGAATGTGTCCAGTCTCCCCTCAAGCTGATGCAGACTTTTCTCATACATGTTATCTGAATGACAAGGGGATCCAAAGCTTCAATATGCATTGTGTTAAAACCATCTGCCTTTAAAAGAGTTACTGCCTGATGAAAACAAACTATAAGGTGCTCAAAATGTATAAATAAAGCAATCAGTTGAGGTATTGGCAGGGGTGGTTCTGCAGTAAAATGAAAAGTATGTAGTTGTGCAAGTTTTTGACAACTTGCGTTCATTTCACACTTCCAGTTTTAAAAGTGCATATTTTTTTGATACCGGTTTACACCAGATATGGATAAGCTTTCTTCGTATTATGCTTAGTTAAACTCTAGACAAAAGATGAGAAAAAATAAAATACTTTTGCTTTAAAAAACACACTTTTGCCATACTTGTCACATATGACTTTAATGTTTCTTTAAAATCCTTACATATGCAATAGACACTCCCTTTTGAATATCCAGAAATCTAGGTAATAAGAGAACTGCAGTCTTCTGAAAGGTTCTAAACATCTTCAAGGTTACAAACATATTAACCTCCTAAAGTACCCAGTCTGTATAACACCAGATCATGAAGGTTTCCTATAGGTGATTTAAAATTGCTTATGATAAATATATATCTAAGCAAAATATATGTGCTCTGAATTCATTTTTGAGAGTATCACCTAAGGTTTAGCAAGTGGATAAAAGAGGATAAATTAGTTTATATTTTTGTCTTGAACTTATTATCATAGAAACATTGTATGGACATGGAGCTCAACTGGTTGGTCTGTCGGTTGGTTTCTCTTGTACGAGTAAAGGCTGTAGAGCTTACTCTCCCCGTGGCAGAGGCAGCCTCTTGAGCAGATTTAAGTCAGCAGCAGCACTGATCCTGATCTTGGCTTCTCGGGGTCTACCAGTAGTATTTATTTTCTAATAAAGCTTTTCCCTTGCTAGGTTAAAGACGAGTAGGCATTGAGGTTGGTCAATCTTAGGCAAACTTAAAGAAGCCATAGAAAAAGCAAAATGGGAGAAAAAATTCTCAGTAACGATGATAGGAAATTATGAGAGCTAGGTGGGAATGGTTTCCTGATAATTAACATGAAGTTGTTGAACTACTGTTTGTGCTAACTATACATCACCAAACAGATACTCCAGGCCTTGCTTATTTGGGAATCAGTTCAGGGAAGACAATAAGGAGAGCCCTCTGGCTGAGTCATGAGGTTCAGAGCGGACCCCCTTGCTTTCAAGACTGCTTCTCAGAGAGGAGCCCAGGGGTGGCTGGATCCACTCCTAGTCCCGGATTTGATCAACAGTTTATGTCTAAAGGGGTGAGGTATAGGGATTACAGAAAAGGAAAAGGGAAAGAGAGAGAGAGAGAGAGAAGAGAAAGATTTCACCAGTCCTGGATCCAGCATTGGTCCAGTCAGCCGAGGGGTCCAGTCAGCCGAGGGGTCCGGTTCCGGTGGGCTTGCACACGTGGGGCTTCAGTTTGTGTCCTTTTATCACCCTTGCCCCTCCTTCAGATGGGCACTCAAACTCATTAGGCTAATTAGGTAGCCTTTGGGCTGTGGGCTTGGGGGTCGTCTGGGGAGTAGCTTCCCCTTCCCTGCAGACATGATCTTTGGCCATACATGGTGAGCTGCTCTGCTCAGCACATCAGAAGAGCACACCAGACCAGGGAGCTGTGCACCCTCCAGCACGCCCTCCCCCTCCTGTTGCTGATGGGTGCTGATGGGCTGCTTTTCACCTGGGGTTCCTTGCTAGGCCAGAGTTAAGCAGAACTTGCCTCACCACAATGTTTGAGGCATTAACTCCTTCAGTCTCTCATGCTGTTCTAAGACAAAGGTGGCCTCAGTTTTTCTATGCTTCTTTCTCATGCAGTATGCAACCCTGTTCTTAAAGGGGACTTTGACTAATAAATCTAAAAGTCAGCAGAAGAACATTTTTGAAACTCAGACTGAAATGACAAATGATTGCCATATATCACACAGCTCTGGAACATTGGGGCATCCAGATCAGCCTCCAACTACTGATAACTTCATGTTAACTCATGCTGTGTTTGTTATTTTGTTAATGCCAAGAAAGTCGCCTGGACAGAAAAAATGCCTGTCTCATTTTCTAGAGTGTAAAAATCTGCAGTAATTGTTTTTCTTCCTCAATATCTTGCAAGTGGCATAAAGTCCAAATTACTGAATGACTTTCCATTCCTAAATAGACAAATGGAAATAGCTATGGTAACATGATGTTAAACAGTTATTTGTTTAAACCATTATTGAGTCTTTTCCTTTGACATTCAGTTGCACATTCATTTTTATCTCAGGAGTACTTTCTTATTTTTCTTTGCCTACTTTTCTCTCTTCACCTTCAGTTAGAGACTCAATCAAGTGATGTGCACAGGGCACATGCAATTGTTGAACTAAACTGTGGCTGATAGCTAATGACTCTTGCAACATTCAGCACAATAGCAGCTCAGTCCTGTAACTCCAGCACAATCTTCTGAGCTGGCACCTGTGTCATCCACATTATTTAGGGTATATCTCTGGCACATCACTGAGCTCTGAAGATGTTGCACCAGCAACACATTTTTTAAAGTCCATTAATCAGAGGAGTGCATTTTTTGACGATTACTGTACCACTTCTCTGTAAAGAGAGGTTGTAAATGTAAAGGGTAATCCAGTATGTTTGTATATAAGTCATATATATAGAATCATAGAATCATTTAGGTTGGAAAAGACCTTCAAGATCATCCAGTCCAACCATCAACCATGCCCACTAAACCATGTCCTGAAGTGCCTTGTCTACACACTTTTTGAATACCTCCAGGGATGGTGACTCTACCACTTCCCTGGGCAGGCTATTCCAATGCCTGACAACTCTTTCAGTAAAGAAATTTTTCCTAATATCCAACCTAAACCTCCCCTGCCACAACTTGAAGCCATTTCCTCTCCTGCTATCTCCAGCCACCTGACAGAAGAGACCAGCACCCACCTCACTACAACCCCCTTTCAGGTAGTTGTAGAGAGCGATAAGGTCTCCCCTCAGTCTCCTTTTCTCCAGACTAAACAGCCCCAGTTCCCTCAGCTGCTCCTCATAAGTCTTGTGCTCCAGGCCCCTCACAAGTGTGTTGCCCTTCTCCAGCAACTCAATGTATTTCTCATAGTGAGGGGCCCAAAACTGAACACAGTACTCGAGGTGCGGCCTCACCAGTGCCAAGTACAGGGGAACAACCACCTCCCTTCTCCTGCCGGCCACACTATTTCTGATACAGGCCAAGATGCCGTGGGCCGCCTTGGCCACCTGGGCACACTGCTGGCTCATATTCAGCCAGCTGTCAACCAGCATGCCCAAGTCTTTTTCTGCCGGGCAGCTTTCCAGCCACTCTTCCCCAAGCCTGTAGCGCTGCATGGGGTTGTTGTGACCCAAGTGCAGGACCCGGCACTTGGCCTTGTTGAACCTCATAAAATTGGCCTCAGCCCATCAATCCAGCCTGTCCAGATCCCTCCATAGAGCCTTCCTACCCTTGAGCAGATCAACCTTCCCTTCCAATTTGGTGTCACCCGCAAACTTACTGAGGATCTGCTCGATCCCCTTGTCCAGATCATTGATAAAGATATTAAACAGAACGGGGCCCAACACCGAGCCCTGGGGAACACCACTTGTGACCCGCCACCAACTGGATTTCACCCCATTCACCACAACCCTCTGGGCTCATCCAGACAGCCAGTTTTTCACCCAGCAAAGAGTACACTTGTCCAAGCCATGAGCCACCAGTTTCTCAAGGAGTATGCCATGAGAGACAGTGTCAAAGGCCTTGCTGAAGTCAAGGTAGACAACATTCACAGCTTTTCCCTCATCCACTAGGCAGGTCACCTGGTCATAGAAGGAGATCAGGTTGGTCAAGCAGGACCTGCCTTTTGTAAACCCATGCTGGCTGGGCCTGATCCCCTTCTTATCCTGGACTTGCCACGTGAGTGCTTTCAAGACAAACCGTTCCATAATCTTCCCCGGTACCTAGGTCAGGCTGACAGGCCTGTAGTTCCCCAGATCCTCCCTCTGACCCTTCTTGTAAATGGGAGTCACATTGGCAAGCCTCCAGTCCCCTGTTGACCAGGATTGCTGATAGATGATGGAGAGTGGCTTGGCAAGGACCTCTGCCAGTTCCCTCAGTAGTCTTGGACGGATCCCATCTGGTCCCATAGACTTGTGAGTGTCCAGATGGTGTAGTAGGTCACTAACTATTTCGTCCTGGATTAAGGGGGGTATATTCTGCTCTCTGTCCTTGCCTTCCAGCTCAGGGGGCGGAGTACCCTGAGGATAACTGGTCTCCCTATTAAAGACCGAGGCAAAGAAGGCATTAAGTACCTCAGCCTTTTCCTCATCTCTGGTGTCAATGTTCCCCTCTGTATCCAATAAAGGATAGATATTCTTCTTGGCTCTATTTTATTATTAACAGATTCGTAAAAATGTTTTTTGTTGTCTCTTACTATAGTGGCCAGATTGAGTTCTAGATGAGCTTCTGCCTTTCTAATTTCCTCACTGCATGACCTAAATATATATGATAGTTACATGACCAACATGCAAGTATTCCTCTCTTCTGGTCAGAAACGTGCCTATTACATGAAGAGGTATTCCAGTATTTTGCCATACTTGCCATCCATATTATAGAGCAATTCTTGGGGCTGCAATTTTTCAGCACCTCTATGAGAAGTCACGTCATTGGCCTCAACCCAAAGGCTCCTTCACATAGGAGGAGGGGAGGGAAATCATATATGCATGAGTGCATACTTTCATATAGGTATTTCATATTTCTTTGTGGGTTGGTTTTTGTTTTTTAAAGGGACTATTTTTAGAAATGCTTTCTAATCTTGAAGTCTTAATGAGAAGGTGTTTCAAAGGGATATCTAGGGTTTGGGTAGTGGTGGTATTAGTCTTGCAGTTTGTAGTTAATTTATGGGCAGGAAGTACTAGTTTGGAGACTCTAGAAAACAGACGAGTATTATGCCAACATGAAACCTCCAATAAAGAATACAAAACTGAAAGTCTAGTCCCAGAGAGTGAGATCAGGGCCAGAGTGTATACTGGGCTTATTCAGGAGCTTAAAAGCACATTGATTCAGGATGTAGTTCCAAGAAATAGAAACTTGGTCTGTCACAGAAGGGTTAATAACTTTCAGTACTTTTATGTTAGATACAGTAGATGATAACCTTCCACACATGCAGCCACAGCAGCAGCTTTGAAGTCATAGCACAGCATCAGGGTTTCCTAGGATCAAACAGCATAGTGAATTATGCAGTGATGGTGGGAGCTCAAGTTATCACAGTGGTGGCTCAAGTAATACTGACAGCAGTGACAGCTGTACCGAGAAGCTGTTCAGAATCATTCCATCCCCACCCCCCTCTAAAAAACCATGGCAGGATATTTGAGCCAAGTTACTTCCAACTGCTTGGGGTTTAAGTGTAGTTTGCAGAGCCTCTGGAACAGACAACCTTGTGTCCCCTCACATCTGTCAGTGCTAGTTGCAAAGCAGTATTTTTCATGTATACAGAGTTCAGTGTTCAGTTTACATTAGGGTAATCTATTAAATACAAGTCTGTTGGCAAATGGAATTTTTCTGACCTACCGAATCATGACTCTTCTTCAGGAAAACACGAATTTGGAAAGAAAGTTTCTTAAACATGATCTACTTCTCACCAAACATGTTCCCAGTAAAAAAAAATGGGAGTCTTATCATTGACTTCAAAGCACACCAAACAAACTGTTTCCCTGCTGTTTGCTGGAATATGGAGAACAAGTAAAAGCAGAGGGTAAATTAATTCATTGACAATGTCATTTCAGTTCAGCCTTTGGTAGGAATGTGGATATGGATCAGTGGAAGAAATGTCCTAGCATTGCCACCTCCCCTTTCTCTGGGCAGTGTGGAAATACCAGATCTAATCTATTGTTTTCACAGTAATGTTTTAATCTATTGGTTTTCATTTTGCCCTTTTGTCCTCATCATCTTTTACAGTCTGAAGCATGCAGTATAGAATTTCTCTAAAAACACACAGATTTTGTGGTTAATATGTCAGTAGAGCAGACAAAGTTGCACTGTAAGTATGATAAATGAGTGCTTTTCGATTGCTTCTCTCTTTAGAGCAGTAAGTGCTATGGAACTAGGGGTTTTAAACATTGAGGAGAGTCACAGCTTGGTACTATGGACAGTATATCAAATTCAGATACCTAACAAAAGAAATCAATCACAAACCCATTTCCTAAGGTGAATCAAAATCATTTCCAATTACACCAGCAGAATTTACAGCTGTTTTGACAGCACCTAGTTCATATGCAGTAATAGCAAAGCTTATTTTGGAAAGATAGGAAGATGCTGATAAACTGGTCTTATCATTCCAATTAGCAAGTTCTAGCATTCTTTGCCACTATGCACTACTTCACATGACAAGATTAAAAGTACTGCACAATATACATCAGTGATCTCCTCACTGCTGAAGACACTGTTGCAGGTCTAGCTTTGTGTTTTGTTTTGGCACAAGCCAGCTTTGTGTTTCTCTTTTGCTATTACTTTCCTCCCCTCTGTGTTTTTACAAAATCTGTTAGCCCTTTTTTCAAGTCCTTTGGTGCTATGATAGCTTTAGTGAGCTATCAAAAGCTACTTCTATCTGCTATAGCAGATGCCTAGAGCTATAGCGTGAAATCAAAGAAAATAAACTCTGTTGACATGATTGGTAGCATGTACTCTGTACATCATAGTAGGTTTCAAAAGTTGTCTTTGTAAAGCTCTAAAAGAATTTTTTTTTATTCTGTAGTTATCTAAAAGTCCTCATATTAAAAAAAAAATAGTAGCTGAAATTAGGTGCAAATGAGTATGACATTCAAAGCAGATTCTCAGATGGTGTAACATGTCATAACTCCCTCATGTAATTATGGCAGTTTATATTAGCTGAGAACCAGTTCCCTAATGATTATACCAAAGTACATAATATTAAGACCAAAATAATACGTTTGCTTCTGCTGCTGAAAGAAACAGTAACACTTCCTTATTTGTATATAAACTTGATGCTGTCAAACAGCTGTAAATATTATTTTAATTGAAAATTAGTTTGATCCATATTAAAAAAAAAGGATTATGATTGATTTCTTCATTTTAGGTATTTGAATTTGATGTACTGTCTATTTTACCATGCACTGAATCCCTCTACTATTTAAAGACCTTAGAGTCACTGTGCTTACTGACTGCTCTAAAGAAAGAAATGAATGCAAAGAACACATTCATCACAGTTATGAGATAACCTAGTGTGATCAGTGACATGTTAACTACAAAATTTTTGATTGCTTGGAGGAGCAAATCAAAAGTTATTATTTTTTTTATCTCATTTGGTCCAGAAATAAGAAACTCTGCAGGAAGGGAAATTTCTTGAGAAGGCAGTTTCTCAGTCGTCTGACCTGCTATGAGAAGAGCATGTGAATTGCTAAAAGAAGAATTCAGATAAAACAGATCATGAATTTCTGAATAAAATGTATTTAGAACACAGTACCTTTTATAAAATCATAAAATTCAATCTCATTTTGTCTAGAAATAGGAAACTGCAAGGAAAGAAATTCCTTGAGAAGGCAGTTTCACAGCCATATGTACTTCTATGAGACTAACTCAAATAAAATCTTTGTAATAAAAAGTATCTTTTGTAAAATCAGAAAAGGCATTGGAAGGTCTCATAGTTCTTCAAATCTGTTTCCAATTTAAAAGGAAATAATATATAATTTCAGGTTGTTTATTCCAAATAAGTTTTCACTACAAATGGTATCAGATCATTTAGTTTCTTTCCTGGGTTGCCCTGACATCTTATTGCTCCTTATTGTACTTCCTATTGCCTGGATTTGGGCATCTCCAGATAAAGACACAAGTCACTTTAAAACTGTAAATGTGCTGATTTGTTTATGACTACATGAGAAGCTTTACCTAGAGCTAGGGGAAGAATCTAGGACTCCTCTGTCACAGAAGGGCATTTCTACCAAAAAAAGCTATCCTTCCTTTTTGGTGAAGTTGTAGCATAGACAGCTCAAAGCTTTTAAGTACTGTAAACAGAATTGAATTTTATCACCCCAAGGATAATGACAAAATTAATTCAGCCTTGTGGAAGAGCCAGAAGTATTCCTCCAGGTACCATTTCCCTTCCTGGTTCAAAATACTGAAACTGAACACATTCCTAATACCAATAACAGAGAGTTGCAGCCCGGTTTCCTGCACACACTTACTTGTCCTCTGTCTCCCTTCAATGCTGTGTACATGACTTTCAGGAAAAAACAGCATTACTGGAAAAAAGGATGGCAAGGGAAAACAGTCTTAGTCCCTTGCCTTGCCCTGCCTCGCCTTGCCTTCCCTTCCCTCGCCTTGCCTTGCCTTGCCTTGCCTTCCCTTCCCTTCCCTTCCTTTCCCATCCCTTCCCTTCCCTCACACACACACAGTGAGATACACACAGTCACCTACTGCTACGACCATCTTTTTCTGGAAGGACTGTGGCCACCCTTCATCCCTACAGCTGTCTAGGCTAAAATGCTGGCACTGGGCTCCATGGAGGAAAGCCACAAACATAGCCTGTGGAGCACTAGTCACATGTTACTGAAGGTAGCTATTTCACTTTTATTTAGTGGACAGCTTCCTACTTATCTAGATTGACCTATCCTGAGTTGACTTGACTACAGCAAGTATAGACACAAAAACTTTCTAATTCCCTTCATTTTTCATGAGCTGAACTTTATGAATACATTTATAAAGGTGTGAGATCACTCACTGAGCTCCCCACTAAACATTTGTGCAAAAAGTTGCACATAAATGCAGTTTTTCCCTAGAAGTTCACACACACAAGAGAAATAATTTGTTCTTATTATTAATTAAAAAACAGTGAACATCCACTCAGAAGCCGGGACAAAGTACGATAGCTGGTGTGCCAGTTGTGTTAGTGGGTATCTAATTATTCTCTGAGGGATGGAAAAATGAGTAGAGATTAAAAGCTATTTTATTCTGTTAATGTTTTTGTGCTGTAAATTTCTACCACATCTTTTGCCAGAAATCGACTTTGTCTTTAGGAAAATATACCTCTCTTGATCATGGATTCAGATAACTTAATGTACTGTACTTCACTAAGTTAATGTTCAGAAGAAATAGGAATCAGTTTTAAACTCTGACTTCAATAGCTTTTCCATGCAGCCCACAAAGAAATGTAGGTGTCAGTATCAGTGCTGAGGCAAAGCAACTACATTATTATAAGAGGTAAAAGTGATACAGCTGTTATTCACTAAACACTTAAAAGACACTTGAAACCTAGTTTTGAATACTACATTTTGGGGTGCCAGAAATTATAGGAAGTCTTAACAAATATCTAAAGGAAGAGCTTACTTGGAACTTTCCAATACATTTGTGCATTGCATTTTGCAAAAAGTTAGGTACGTAGATAATTTAGAATGTGCTTATACACAGAGTGTTAGTATTCAATAGAAGCTTATGTTAGGATTGTGAAACAGCTAAACTTCAGAATATGAACACAAAATAAAGCTTCAACCCTTTTTTATTCTTCCCTTTTTCCTCTAGGAAGCTCTAGTATTGTTATAAAGCTTTCCTATTTTTTCTTATTTTAATAGTAAGACAGTAACCAAGACAGTGGGTTACAAACTCTGTAAAAAAGTAATGCATTTCTTTATTATTTGAAATATAATAAGTATAATAGCACTAATTCTTGGAAGAAAAAAGCAGAATTTTTTTTCTACCACTAGCATAAATATTTAATAAGCTGTAACTTTTCTTCTTCCTTTGTTATCTGGTTTTCCTGTTAGAAGAGATGAACTATCAGCTTTCATGAGAAAATAACACGCAAAGATGGGTTTGTAGTAACTCTGGGTATGGGAATAACCCAAACAAGTCCTATTTCAATAGCTACCCAAAGGAAGAATCATCACTTTTTCTCAGATTTTTTTTTTTCTTTATCATAGATGTGTTTTTTACAGATCTTATAGTTTCAGTTCTAAGGAGCTGATAATAATGTCCACTGCACTAAATAATTAATTCTTAGTTTGATGAATGTTCTCATTTAAGAATAACTATTCTGTTTCGTAATTCCTTGCCTCCTTACTGTGCTGCTTCTTTATATAAGTTATGTTGTTTAATGTTGTTCAAATGTTGCGTACCTTCTGAACTGAGTTTCAGGATACAGAAACATTTGGGTGGATGAAAACTCAGGATACCATTTTAGCGTGGTGCGCTGCTCTGCAGTGCAAATTGATCAGGTCATAACACCTGCATAACGCCTTCCACACCTCAGGAGAAAGTATCTAGACTTTGCTTTTTTCTTACTGTTTCCAAATGCCTATCAACTGATCAAAGATGTGTCTTGATACATTTGTACCAATTATTTTCCACTGTGAAGGAGATAAGCAATTTTCTGAGAGTTTGGTCACAGTAAGCTGATAAAATGTCTGTGGCTTCAAAAGTGATATTATAAGTGTTTAGGGTTTTTGCTCTGGAGTTTTGACATAAATCTGTTTCTTGTTAAGTTCTGGTGATTTTTTATGCCAATAGCATTCAGTGATATACTGTACCATTTGGGGAAAATCCTCAGTATCCTAAATGTGATTGTTAAAAGGCCTAATTGCTTTAGAATAACCCACTCTACCTACGATTTGCTCTGGGCAGAATGTACTTGGCCTACCTGTCTTCTCTTTGAGTCCAGATTCTTTGAAGCAAGTTGTTTTCTCTTCATGGGAGCTTAGATTTTATAATGACTATAAATTTATTCCAGTTTAAATACTTCTGAAATACTTACACAAAATTAAGATAATGTTTTTATATCATTGAAGATGTTTTATTTCCTATTTTCACTATTGAAAAAAAAATTATTAAAATATCCAGGCCTGGACTTTTGGGTTCAGCATGCCTTTCATTCCAAAACTCAGATCATCAGTAAGAAAAATACCAGCTGGTGGTTGGGCAGAAACATGACAACTTTTGACTACAATATCAAATAGAACTTCAAAAAGAATGATCCTGTCACATAACAGAGTTTTGTCATGTTTCTTTACACCTCCACAAACTACTGCTTGATAAAGATGCAGTGAAGCAATGACATCTCACTTTCTTCAAACATTGTTGGGAATAATGTGACATTTTAGCTAACTAATCACTCTTGAAAGTGATCATCTTCAGGATGGTAACAAACATAGTAACATACTCTACTGTAAGTCAGGCTTCCAACATCTTGCGACTTCTTTATGGCATATGACAGGAAATTGAGCATTATTTGTGTGACTGCTGAGCAGCTTAAATCAAAGTCAGCATAGAAAAGATACAGGGACAAAATGAACAATTCCAAACTGTCTTTTTTCGTAGTTCAGCTCAACAAGATTTAGTTTCAGGACTTCATTCCTTCCCAAGACTCACCTAGGAACAATGTAGCAGGAGATGCTTTCCTACACTCAGGTGCTGGATGTAGATATTGTACTTTTATTTATTCAGTATGAACTAAATCACTCTTGACCAAACTGAGTTGAACTTACAAGGAAGAAAATAGGTTTGCTACTCAAGTTGATCATATTCTTTTCAGATCAATATAATTAATGGTATTCTCCACTTTGTCAGAATGGCAAGGCTTTGTGAAGTTGTGTCTGTTTCAAAAGAACATCGAAAAGGTTTGTCATGGACTCAGTAACTAAAACACAGACCTAAAAAAAAAAAGAAAAAATTGATGTGTTCCAGCTGAAATTACATATTTTAACACAGTTTAGTTTTGAAACATATCTTAAAGATTGGTATTCTTTCCAGCATGGAGTAAAAACATGTTTGGGAGCCTCACTTCTTGATTTCAGAGCACGATTTGAATCCCTTTTGTCAGCTTCATTTTCATCTCTATTTAGGCTTGCAAAGCTCCCAGATAGTCTGAGATGTGCAAAGTTCTGCAGAGTCTCCTATCCTGTATTTGTAGGCAATGAAAATTTGGCAGTGGAGTTTCACAGGACATTGTGAAAGAAATCACCCAGAAGCTAAGGACACAAAGTAAAGACGGAAGCTTGAACATATCCTTCTGCTGCGGATCTTTCAATCTCAAGTGCATTTGCTTAATAGTTCTCCTGCTGCTGTTTCAAGTTTGAAGAAAAGCAGTGATGCACTTAGCAATTGTGAAACTGGAAAAATCAGTGAAGTGTGAAGCTTTTTCATTGCCTTTTGAGATCAGTTTCATAAGCCTCTATTTTGGTGTGTTGAGCCACACCAGCCTCTGGTTTTTATTAATTTGGGGATTATTTTGTCAAAAGTATTGCACAACTAGAAAAAGGCACAAAGGGTGGGTAGCTAGATAATATATTGAAAATTGGGCCTCAAAATTCCCAAGTGTCTTCAAAAATACTAGGTCCAGGAGATAACAAAAGAGAATAAGAGGCATATCACCTGCCAAAGCTAAAGGACAAATAGGGAGTTACAGCTAATCTCTCAGCTGCACCTCTGATCACATAAGCGAAATGCAGGAAGCCTGGGGTCTTGATAAGGGGGAAGGCATGATTACTTTGTAATAAAGAGCATTCAACACCTTCGTCTCCAATTTTATTTTTTTTTTTTTTTTTTGGAAGCCAGCGTAGGAGTTATACTGCTTAAATTTTGTACCATGTGCCTTGTCATTGCCTGAAAATTTATGTAGCTGTTGCTATGGCTGCAGCTTCATCTACTGCATATTCTCAGTTCTCTACAGCTAAAATGCTTCATGGAGTACAAATTTCCACTGCAATGGTGCAAGAGAAACAGCATAAAATATTCTGCTTTTTGATCAAACTTATATTTCCAGGTGTAGAATGCCATACGTATTTTGAAAATCTAGGTACTGTCAATCACCAAAAACCAGCTTCTTTTTATGCTAATGCTACAGAAATGAGATACTGTCTCCTTTCTCTTCAGTATATTGCAGAGGGCAATATGCTCACATAGGTTTATAGAGCCTAACTTTCTTTAGCAACCTCAGTATTGTTTTGTTTCCTTTTCATTTGGTTTAAAGCCTTCTGTTTTTCCCAGTTTAAACACAATTGTTCTAAACTTTTTTTCAGTACTGTTAGAGGTAAGTGCCAGGATTTAGCATGTATAACATTGTCTGAGGCATTTGTTCAGCTGTCTGTTGAATCCCCTGAAACTAATGCTCAGTCTCTATTAATGTCTCAGTCCCTGGAAACCAGAGCCCATTCTCTCCTATAATTAATCTTGCAGGTACTGCCGTGACATTATTGGTTCACCAGCAGAGCAGAACTGCCTCAGCCATCAATAATAATTCAACACATTAGGGTGAGGCCTACATACACAGCCCACAGATGTAGCTGAATTGTGTGCAGGGTCCAGCACTCCTTGCTGACTGGGGAAAGGAGGAAAAAAAAAAGAAACCCTCTGCAATTGAAACTGTTTTGGTTGCTGGATAATTTTGCAATACAAGGGTCGTGGTGTTACTCATGCTTTTGCTTTATGTTATTTCTCCAAATGTAGGCACTGTTTGGCACAATGCTTGTGATTGTCTGTTTACTGAATCTTAATACTAAAGCTGTTACAAATTGTCTTTCACAGATGGTGGGAGCTTCTCAGATCAGGAGAAGCAGGGAATTTATTACTCAATATTTCTGTATTACTGATTGGGACGTGAGAAGCATAAGCAATCTGTCCTACTGCAGGGTTTAAGCTCTCCCTCCTCCTTTCCCCACCCCAAAAATTATGGCTCCTGGAGAAGGGGATTTTTTTCTCATTTTGTGTAGATAGCAGCTGTGCAATTTCAAGCAGAATGTTTGCTTTGATCCTCCTTTCTTTAATTGAAATCCACAATTATGAGATTTGTTTCTTTTATGTTTGCTAGTTTATTGGTTTAATCTACAAAATGTGCTGTCTTGCTGTCTTGCACAGTTAAAGGCAACAGCACAGTTGGGATTTAAATGGCAAACTTGGAGGGGGGTTGCAGTCTCTCAGGTATTGGGGGGGGATAAAACTTCTTTCATCTGATTTCAAATCATTATACGTACAGGGTAGCAACAAGAACACAAACAATATGTCAACTAATTGTAAAGAATATCCCTAGGTAGCCACTTTATGTAAACTAACTACATGAAAGGAAATTTTAATATGGAGGCAAAAAATCCTGCTCTGATAGCTTATTTGGAGATTTCCTCTATTTAGAAGCCTTTGTAGTAACAGTTTTCATTATACAATGTTTTGCTGGCCTCTCCAATACCAACTCCTACTTACATGAGTTTTACAAAACATTTTAGAACAGCCAGGGTATTTACAGTTTGAAGGAGGCATTGCCAAACTGGCAGATGCAGAAGATGGGATTCTATGGCAGGGTGATCACCTATGGACCAGAAGAACTGAGAGAGCAGCTAGACTCAGATTTACAAAGCATTTTACCTTGTTAGGTCTAGTTGGGATGAAAAAACTGCAAGACTTATTCCACCTATGGAATTTTTTTTATTTTTTTTTTTTAGGTTACAAATGTCAGCAAATCTCTTACAAAAATCCTCAGGAAGAAAAAAAATCATTTCCCTTAGAGTCTTTGCCAAGAACTATCTCCTGACAAGAATTTTGGCCAGAAAAAGAACTAGTAAATGAATCTTGAAAAATACTTTGTTTTATAAAGTGTGTTCATTTGTGATAACTTCCTTTTCTTGTGAGATAGATGCCTCAGAATAAAATGGTTCTAGTTCTGTAATTACCATATACCATGGACTGCATATCAGATGATCCATCAGTATTCTACAATGTTTCCCCAATTTAAAAAAAAGAAAAAAAGGGGGAATTCTGAGAAATTCAGTTCAATTGTGTCTATTTTGCGAACCTCTTTTTTTCAGAATTCTCCTAGACATATTCTCAAATTAGTATAGATTGCTAAAAACTGTTGAGAATTTGTTCTCAAACACATGAAGAAAACAAAATAAAGTCCTTAATAAAACTGTATTACAAGTCATGGATCCATTCTAGAACTTTCCTAGTTTACACCAGCTAATAAACTTTCCTCAATTTAAAAGAATCTTTTTGCTCACCTACAGAGATTTTTTTTCTGATAACCTTAAATGGGAAATCTTACATAATTAATGTTGAGCAGAGCTACATCAAACCTGGACCTGACTGACACCCTGTCCTAAGTCTTAGTATGGACCTCATTGAATTCAATAAAAAAAGACTCATAGCAGCTTTAGATCAATTTACATTAAGATGTAAAGACCCAAGTCTATGAAGTCAGGAGACTAAATCGTATGAACATAGCCACTCCACTGGCTTGCAGCTCTGATGATGAGTGGTATTGTCAAGAAAGGTTCTCCTTCAGTTATAAAAAGCCCACAATGTTTTGCAAGAATCACTAATAATAATGAAGAGCAGTCTCTTCTTGCTGAAATAAATAAATAATCCCATGTAAGCATTTTTACAGTGATGGTGAAGGTGGAGGGTTTTCTCTGGCAGAAGGGTGGGTGGAGAGAGAGTGAAATATTTTGTTCTTTAATGCAGCCCTGTAGCCCCAAGCTACAGTATTGCCATTGCTAACAGCAGCCTAAAGGCTTTGCATTGAGTTTGCAAGGCCTCAGCTCTGAGGCTTGTTAAGCTTACTGTTTCTGAATTTGTATTGACCTGTCTGTTGCTTTATATGGGTCTGGTTTAGCTATAACAACAATTTTTCTTCTGTTTTGTTTTTCTTTATCTTTTCATGGTAAAAGCACCGTTTTATACAGATAGTAGTAACAAGTAGCTCAGGAAATAAAGGGCTAGTTAGTTTAATAGCTATGGAACTGTTGTTGTAGTTCTGCGCACAGAAAGTAAACTATAAAATTTGTGACAGCAAGAAGAATAAGATGATAAGCCTCGTATGGACTAAAGAAGGATCAGGAATGACATAATGTCTGCCCTTCCAGGTCTGACCACAAAGAATTCTTGTCACAGGGCTCTGCCTCTGATGCCTTGCAGAGCTCTGTGTTACAGACATTTTCTGCCATACTGGGTATATGTCACTGACTGTCACAAAAAGTATTGGGAAAAAATACCATTTTCTGTATCACTGCTATATTTTTCCATAAGTTTTTCATATTCTTATCATCATTAGAACCCTTTTTCATTAGAAGCATAGTTATGCTACCTTGAGACCTTTCTGTAGAAATCATTACTAGCTACTGTAAATTAATGAATGAGTATATGAAATAGATTGTACATATTTTACCATAAAATACTGAGTGTCGTTTCAATGGTTGCAATAAAAAGCAAAAAAACTTCTGAATATTAAACTTAAACTATCTGAGTAACTCAGCCTGACAGCTTTGAGGGTATCAAATCAGAAGTCCAACCTCAGTGGCAGTAAAGAAGCTAACATTAAATCACTTAATTGCTTCATATGAACCACACATCTCTGCATACAAATATGTAGAGTTGAGCCACAGCGGTTTAGATTTGCTGGATTAAAGACTTTGTCTAGCTACTAAAAAATGAATGTCAATTAAACAGCCAGATAGAAATCCAAAGATCATTAGGATTTAGTGTTAGACTTAATATATATGTATTCAATTTTAGCATTTATTCATAGAATCATAGAATCATTTAGGTTGGAAAAGACCTTCAAGATCATCAACTTCAACCATAAACCTAACACTGCCAAGTCCACCACCAAACCATGTCCCTAAGTGCCACATCT
>NW_010972853.1:7531029-7556654 GCF_000737465.1 Haliaeetus leucocephalus
CACATCTACACATCTTTTAAATACCTCCAGGGATGGTGACTCAATCAATTCCCTGGGCAGCCTGTTCCAATGCCTGACAACCCTTTCAGTAAAGAAATTTTTCATAACATCCAGTCTAAACCTTCCCTGGTGCAACTTGACGCCATTTCCTCTTGTCCTATTGCTTGTTACTTGGGAAAAGAGACCAATACCCACCGCACTAGTGGCCTCAAAAAGAAACAAGGGACTGTAATATGGGTGCTGAATGGCTTAGAAATGAGAGGGGAGTTAGCTTCCTAACTTCAGCTGAGTTCATCTTCATTTGGAGATTGGTTGCTATCACCATGTCATTTCACAATACTATTAGCCTAACCCTTGCACAGTGGTATTAGGTGTTGCCACTACAAATTTTAAGTTGCCAATCTCATTAGAGTAGATTAAAGGTACAGAGAACTCATTTCCCTAAAATTCATAATGGAAAAAAATAAATAAGAACACTTACCCCAGCACTTCACCTGCTCTATTAGTTTAGATGATGGAGTTCATATTCTACTAACATAATTTGCTATCTAAATAATAATGCTAAATTATACAATTGAAGAAAAGGGGGGGAGAAATTAGTCCAGGAGAAAATGTAACTGGATTACTCTACAAAGTTTTATGTATGACAATGAAGAATTTTGACACTTAAGACAATGCAAAAGTTACCTGGATCTAGAAGACATGTCAGTACGTCCTAGCAGATTTATGTGTTTCTTTTTTTTTGGTGTCAAAACCACAGATAGTCAGTTTCACAGTGGGGATATTATCATAAATACTCTGAGCAGACTTAGATTACTATTGCAGGGGAAAATAATTTATAAATATCTTAACCAAATTAAAAGAAGAATTTCTGTCTCCATTTCTCCGCCTTTCCTTTCTCTATAGCTTTCTTTTTCCATTCTCCACAATACAATGAGATACAGCGAAGAAATGTCTGTGGAATGAGAATTTGCATTTTAACTTCTGCAAAGAAATTAGTCAAAGGAGACGATCTAGGATGAATCTAAAATCTACTATCTCAGAAGGTTTTATTCCTCCTATAACTATCTCTTCAAGTAAGCAGTCTCAGCCTTACCTGCCTGCCAAAATTGCAGTTTAGATATGTCAACAGTGCAAAAAGCAGTGTAACTTAAATCTCTCCAGGTTTTAGAACTACCTTTATCTATCCGTGACAGTTTCTATAGCTATAAATATAGACAGGCCTCATATACCAAGTATCAAAAAAATCTGATACTTTAAAAAAAAATAATTTCTACAGACAACCAGCAGTAGCTAGGATCTTAGGCAGGCTTGTAAGGCCTCTCCTGAAGCTTATGAGGTTATAGTTTCATTGGACTAACTTAGCTTTATTAGATAATATCTTGGTTACTTAAAATGAATCTGCCCACAATGATACTATATCTCTGCATTACAATGTAATAACTCATGTGCAAGTTCATAGTCAAGAAGGTTTTGTGCATTAAGCT
The DNA here is from genome assembly GCF_000737465.1 of Haliaeetus leucocephalus. Classification (NCBI taxonomy): domain Eukaryota; kingdom Metazoa; phylum Chordata; class Aves; order Accipitriformes; family Accipitridae; genus Haliaeetus; species Haliaeetus leucocephalus. Next base: position 7,532,517 of record NW_010972853.1, read on the forward strand.
ATGATGGAAGAAATACCAAGTGGAAATAAAGAATATTTAAGAAGGCAAATCATTTAGTAGTACAGCTATCTGGAGAAACAGAAACCAAACCAAGCTTGCAAGTGTAGGTAAACTATGAGAAATTACCAGCTACGATTCTGTTATTGAAGAGGACAGGAAGCAAAAAGGAAACTAGAAACTGACTACCTTCGAATACAAAAAAATTATCATTTGAGTGAGTGAAAAAAAAAGAAAAAACTCTGGCACTTTGGAAGGAAAATTGTAAGCAGAAAAAGTATTTCAGTGAATTTTTCCACTTTTATAGCAATGAAAAGTGTCACAAATTTTATTTTTACCCTCAGTTTTCTTTTCTATCTATTTCCTTTTTCCCACATGAGCTCTTCCTTTCATTCTTTTTTTTTTCATAAATATTTATTTATTTACTAAGCAAAAGGGAACAAAAGAGTTAGGAAGAAAATGAAAGCAAAAAAACCCAAGAGAGCAAATGAAAATTATGAAACACAAAGAAAGGTTACAGAACTGATTTTTATGTCAGTGCAGATATTTTGCAAGCTCTCTTTTGAGCACAGAAGAAGGAATACACCATTTTCAGATTTTGTTCTTCACCTTTTTGATAATGATCTTGAAATACAGTGGCAAGAGTAAAGACAGTATACATTTCAGCAGTGGTTTCTTTTTTTTTCTGAACTGTATGTCTGTCTGTCAGCATCAGATGCCTGTAGCTCAGTGTAAAAACATAATCTGCCATTTGGTGTGTTCCAATGGTTGGTCACTCGATTGGGAAGAGAGTGAAGCACCTATATTCTAGATAGGTATTACAAATTTTGTTACAGAATTTGTCTGACAAAAGATTTACACTCTTGTGAACTGGCTCTCTCTCTCAGCCCTAATGGTCTGATGCAGATTGTAACTCCTCAGGATTTTCTCTGAAACTCTTCCATGTATTGTGCTGTACTAATTTTTAATGTTGGTGTTCTGGGGGACTGAAGCTGCAACTGTGTCACTCCACCGTACAGATTCTGATGAGACAGTGCTTGCTGCAGTCCTTTCTGACATGAGTTACAGTAGTTCAGGTTAGCTATCTCTTTAGTACGCTAAACTGCAGTAAAACATACTCTTTCTGAGTATGTTTACTTTTATTAGACTCCTACATTTATGCCATCCTGAAAATAGTGCTCAAAAAACTGTAATCTGAATCAGAGAGAAAATGAATAGCTGATACTAAGAAGCACTCACTATATTATCACCCTCTAGGGTAGCTTTTCCTGAAATGATGCAATGCAGTTTTATGATATGGGGAAGGTAATGTATGCAGGTACTGAGGGTATATGTATCAAGTTCTAGCTCAACTGTAAATTAAATTCACTCTAATGGGTACAGAAAGGAAATATTTCCATTGCAAAATGTAACAACATCTGTGCATTTTTTCTTTATATCATTAAAGAAAGGACTTCAGGCCTAATTCACAGGCAAATTTTGACCCAGATTAAAATAGTCATTATGTTAGGTATATCAGGGGAGAAATGAGTAAAACACAATCTATTTAATCCCACAAAGTATCCTGTCTTGAAATTTGTGAAAGCCACTTCACAGAGGGGACAAATTTTAACATTAATATGAGTGAGATATAAAATTATCAGTGGTTATGTGAACATTAATTGTCCTTCAAAGGCAGATAGATAACTCTCTTATCAGTACTGTAGATATTTCAGAAATCAGGGAGGGAAACAGAAAAAAAGCAGCGTGCAAGATAGGGACAAATAGATTTGAGAAAACTTTATTAGGAATATACAAACTCATCTATTTTTACACTAAAAGAAGTTATCACGTTCTGGTTTTACCTTTAGCTCTACTGTTATTTTGTCAGACCTAGAGAAAAGGCAATTCATCTAAAAGTTTGGCTGCTTTTTGTAACTACGTCACCTGCTCTATTAAAAATATGACCTTTCTTTATAGACATAACATCTCTTCTAAACACATTTGTACACTGAGGTGTCTACGTCATTACAAACTTGCTTACAGTGTTTAAATAGTGAACAATAAATATGAATTATTGTGTTAGCCAGCCTATGTAACAGGAAAAAAGTGCAACTCCAAAGATATCCTCTCAATATCAAAGGAGCAGCACATCCAATAGTGATGTGTGATGGGACAAGAAAGAAATACTATACTGGTGTCATTTAGAGTTTGTTTCTAAACAGCTGAATAGTACATTCAGGCATTCATATAGGCAGGAATCAGAAAGCTCAGAAATGTTCCTGGACAGAACTCCTTTCCAATGATAGTCCTCTAAATATTCAGGAATTTTGAAGAACGGTGGCAGAGATATTTCATGGAAGAGTGGAACAGCAGAAAAAGGGCTGTTTGTCCATGCAGGAAAAAAAATGCTTTTAAAAACAAAGACAAATATTGAGAATAAGAATGCCTCACTTGTGACAATTAAGTTCATTTGTGTAAACATAATCTATAATTCTGACTTCACCGATACAAATATACTTATTGGCTATTCATTGATATTGGGAGCATCCTAATCTCTCTCAAATGTAGCACCACAGAGCTATTTGATTACTCCTTAGATTTTGGTGACTTTCAGCTAATCCTTCTTCCTTTGATCCCATGGGTAGGGTTGAGAAATATAAGACATGCCCTTGTATTTGAAGACTGGCATATTCAGGTGTAAGAAAGCAAAACCAACATAGCAAAGCATAAGTGGCCAAACTATTGCTTGAAACCATCAAAATGCTGTTTCTGTCCAGACTTTTTATGAATACATAGTACAAATTTTAAAGACCAGAAAGGGGAACAATTTGGCTTTGAAGTAGACAAAAGTTGCTTTTTGCCACTGAAGAAAAGTAAGTTTTCAGATGGAGAGGAAAGAGAGATCTCTTGCAGAAACTCACAGTTTTACATAAATCTTTGAATACAGAATGTGCATTTGCTGTGTATTTTTAAAAAAAAAAGGAGTTACAAAGACTAGTACATGCATAGGTTAGTTTCAGAAAAAACAAAGGGCATGAAAGAGCACAGGTTTGAGTGACACCCGAATTTACTTAGCATTTTCAGGATCCCTGGCATGAGTAAAAGAGGGGAGAAAAATTATGAAACCAATAAATACCCTTTTTTTGGACATAAAATTCCATCTTCATCGTACTGTCCATTTCTGTTACTAAGGAATATTTGTTTTCATACTGCAGTTAGAGCAAAACAGAACAAGTCCTATTCTTTGATCATGTAAATAAAAAATGTGACCAGAGTATTGAATTTTATAATCTCCTTACTGGTGGATAATGAGAGCTACTTCCATCAACGAGAACACCAAAAGCAGAAAAGACAAGAGAGTCTTTTAAATGAGAAGATATTTTCCCATTTGATCTGCTTAGATTCTGTCCTGCTCTGTTCTCCTGCTGTCCCTCAGTGTCCTGACAACCATCTCATTTGTTTTTCATTTCAATAAAATCTCATTTATTCCTATTCAAATTAAATCTCATTAAATTTAATTTAGATGGTGACTGAGATGGATTGACAGGACAAGAACTTGCATGGCAGCTGACTGTTAACTGTACTATTGACCCTCTGTCATGTTTGTTAATGTTTATCCACAGCCCACACACACACACAAAAACAAATGTCACAGAGAACAATGTTTCTGCTTAAAAAAAAATCAAGAGATGAAGCCACAAAGACATTACCTATCAGAGAATGTTACTACATAAATGTTCATGGAATCACAATAACCTGTAAGTGATACACCACAGACAGAACAAGTTATTTTACCTGTACTTCAGATTAAAAAAATTCAGTCATTCATTTATATACCTATGTATATCTATCTACCTATCTAGCCATATATATCTATTTGTCTTTGTGTTAGTGTATACTACTCCATATCCAGTGAAATTATCTCTAGGAGGTTAACAGGTAAATACTGCTTAGGAGCTTGTACAGATGTCTGACAGTCTATATATTCCTGGAGTTTGATTCCCTAGCTGTAAAATAGGCATAACAATGCTTGGAAATTTGTGAGGAAAAATATATTTTATGGACTTATTTACTATGTGTATGATGAGACCTAAATGTATATATACCTCTTTTTAGTATTAGTATCCTTTTGAGTCCATCAACAATCATTTAAAATTAAAACATTTTGCACTTGAATACAATTCAGTCTTTAGTCATGATAGACATAAGGTTTGCAGAACATGACATAGGTGACTTAAAAGTTCTCATAAAGGTTAGGAACAGACAAACCTGTAAAATAATTTTAAAAATCCCTTGTTCAATATTAATTAATAAAACATGTTAATTTTAAGTATCATAAATGTCTACTGAACTACACTTTTGAACATCATAACCTTTCCTTATTTTTAAAGAAAATATTTACTCTACATATTGTGTGTCCCCACTAGTAACTCTTCTAGGTTACTGAAAAAATAAAACTGTGGAGATTAGTCAAGTATGAATGATAAACTTGTTCAGGAAATATCTCTGGCATTTTGCTTCCTTTTAACATTCCTCTTCCCTATTTTTTTAAATACAAAATTAGATGTGGTTTCACTCTGGTAGTGAAATTAATACCTTTGGCATCAGCTGCATTAGCAGCAAACTTGACTTGAAAATTTCAGATGTGACTGAGAAGAATCTTTACTTACTGTAGAACTACCACAAATTTACTAAGGAATAAAGAAAACATTATGCCACTGCATACATCCTTCACAGCCACTTCTAGAGTTCTGTGTGCATTTCAGAGCTCTCTGTCTAAAAGGAAATGACAGAATAAAAAAAAAATAAAAAAAAAAAGGGGGAGAGAGAAGATGGATAAGGATAATCAAGGTTTCTGTGTCACAACAGGAATTTTCAGTATAGATGAGTAAGTAAAGAATATGGTAGAGTTTTATAGAGTAATAAGTGGCAGAGAGACACTGAATGTGGATTTACTGTTTGTTATGTCCTCCCAGTACGAGGACGTGGGGAAATGTACAAAATTAAAATTGAAAGAGCAGTTCCTAAACAGTCAGTCATTGCACAGGAATAAAGAAGCTGTACACCACCTTACTGCAGTTTGTTGTAGTAACAGCTCCATGGATTTAGAAGATGACTGGACAAATTGGTGAAAGAATACTTCTATGACTGCTACATACACATGGTCTTATCACCTTCATGGTGTCAGTTTGTCAGTTAAGTATTCTAAAATGTAACATGATGTTAAACATTGAGAATTGATAATAGTCTGGAAACCCAACAGTTTAAAACCTTGGAAGAACATACATTACAATTCTCTAGTATTTGAATTATTATATTCCCTAATGTCTGTCAAGAATGGTCCAGCTTAATATTTCCCTCGAATTCTAACTACCAACATGCAAAACAGTGGCAAATGCCAAAATGGTTTAATGTTCTATGAAGGACAACACTGCAGTAAAGGCATGCCAGGTGGGATGCTGCTGTATTTAATTAAAACCACAAAACGGCCTGCAACAGAAAAAGCCTACTAACTAGTTCACCCATAGAGCCAGAAGAAAATACACTGTGTCTAATCAAAGCCTGCAGTATAGAGTCTCAATTTTCAGTTGTTCTATGAAGACTTCGGCATAATTATATTTAATCATCCTTGTACTTCATGCTCACTGCAGTTTGGTCCAAATGTGTTTCTCAAAGAGTCTTTCAAAAAAAAGTTACTTGAAAATTATACACCAAATAACAACCACAGAATTTACAAAGGAGGAAAAGGCAGGTGAGCAGTCAAATCTATAATTTTTAGATTTATTGCATCCTTAATTAGAATAGAGAAAAAAATACAAGAAAAGGAACACACCAATTACACTTTTAATTGCTCAGACACTTTATTATGGATTTAGCCATTAAAAATTGCTCATTTACTAAACAAAAATTACAAGCAAATAGAACAACATTACTAGGATGGAACTCAATAATCATTCCTGTAAAAGGTCTTTTCCTTGCTGATGACAGAAACACTGTGAATATGTAACACAAAATAAATGCAGCTTTAGGAAGCTTTACAGCTAGAATTTTCAAATAATGATATTTCTAAAAATAAAAATAATTTTGAGAACTATCAATTTTTAGTTTCATATTTGTTATAGACTGTAGATGTCGAAGTTAAAATTGCAATTATTTTTGCACTCTATTATTCACTACAAAAGAATGCTTATTATTTGTCAACAACATTGAAGTGAAAAGTGACTTTTCTTGGTTTTTTCTTCTTCTGTTTTATGTGGGCTGAGACTATTTGATAATCCTCCATTCATCTTGTGCTAAGTGCTAATAGAAACCTCTTTTATATGGCTTTCTGGTTGCATTTTGTTAATTTTGGGATCCTAGCAACAGTCCACTTTGCAATGTGCAATATCTCTTTTAAAGCAAAAAGCTTTAATTATGGAAAAGCATGTAAAAATGCATGTCATTGTTAATTAGAAATCAAATGTTTACTGTCCCAGATAAATATTTTTTTCTTTGGTAGTTACTTGATACTCTTCTTCTGAACTTCTTTAGTCATAGTGCCTAAAGTGTGGGTTCAACTTGTCCCTCTATTAATTTGCGAGAGAGGCGAATATTTCAAACCAATATGCAAACTATTTTTCAGTCTAAATTACTAGAAACTTTGGATATTGAAATAGTTGATACACACAGCTAGAACATTCAGTATTTGCTAGAGAATTTATATCAGCATCAAAATAGCAGATTGTACGGGAGTGTCTTAAACTCAAGAAACAGTTAACTATAGTGGGACACACATGAATTACAGTAGTTAGGCAACTAACCAAAGAACAAAACTTCCATTCTGTCCTGAGGTGAATTTTTGACATACATGTTGGGTTTAAGCTTCAATAATGACGCAAAAAAGTATTTCCTTTTTTAAAATTTAGTGAAATCCTGCTTTGCTTTTACTGAATTTTTAGTAGATACTTTTTATATTTTTCATGCATCTCATGCATGAGTAATGGGATTCTTTGCATGCTTAGATTTTAGTTTTCTATTTAATTACATATTATAGTCAAATTAATTTAAGAAATTCTTAGATCAATCTTCTGCCGATGTGACAAGCCCACAAATATCAGTGAAGATAACATCATATTTACTACTTCCACGTGTTAACTCAGATTTTGGAATGCAGGTTTTTTACTCCTGTCTTGTTTAACATATTATAGGGTGGTGTTAAATGTTGTGTTTAGAGATATGCGCTTTTATGTCTGTCTGTGTTCTTCATAAAATATATCTTTAATTTGAAATCTTGGACTGTAAATCAAGAGACAATGGTCACAAGGGAAGCAAATGAAGTAGGACCAAAGAAAAACACACTCCTCTTGTTCAAGATATGAGCTCGAGATAGGTATCATTTATTACTTAGAAAACAATCATGCCTTTAAAAAAAAGGACTTGACTGTGGGTCTTCTGCACTTCTGAAAAAAAAAAAAGGCATTGTTACATGTTTTGTTAAACCTCAGTGAAATGGTTTGATTTACCCAATGTACTTCATTTCACATGTATACATATACATGCATATTTTTATATATATCTATACCTACATAAAACCATGTAACTCATATCCCAAACCCATAAGAGAAGCTAATAAGATTGATCAGGAATGTAGACAATTTGAGATAATATCCTTTATTAGAATCTAGCAGTTGAATGCAAAGACATCACACAATGCAGCAATAGCTCAGCTGAGAGAAAGAACAGGGAGAGTAGGTAAGGTCTGGAAAAATAAAAGACCTCAGTAAGAATATAATGGTAAAATTTCCTGCAGAAATACAAAAAGGAGGGGGAGGGACATATATTGAATTTAATCAAGAAAAATCTGTGTGTATCTCAGATCTGAGAAATAAATAATGAACAAGAAATAAAGTATGTATTTGATCAACAGCTACCAAGTATTCAAGCAGACTGGAAAACCCACCTAAAATATCCCTAGAATAAAAGTTAAGACAAAGTGATTATGTGATGAGCAAACTAGGAAACACTAACTGGAAATACTTCCTTGTAGTGAAGAAAGCCAAATAAAAAAATCGTCAGCTAAAACGTCATTGAGAAGAATGCATTTTCGTAGACTTGAGTGGATAAGTATTCACATGCAGAAGAAAATGAGAAAGGCAGAGACCACAGCCACAGTCATTCTTCTAGATTCTATACTGCAAAAAAAAAAAATTTTTCTCAGAGAAGAATTATTGCTCACTCCTCCACCACCCCACAAAATAACACCTGTTTCAAAAAGTAAACATTCAATGAGTTTTTCAGTCCTGTTTGTACAGCAAGGAATCTGTGGTTGTTAGAAAGTTCACTTACCTGTAATGGTTCTTTATATTCAACACTGCTGACAAGCATCTTGCTAGACAGTTAATGAATCAAAAATTCATGATGTTACAGTCTCACATTGACCTGAGCACAAGTACTGGCCTATCCAGATCAATTCTCTGTCAGAGGGGCATTGCAAGCATTTCGTTAACAGGAAAGCAAAAGCTTGATAGCAAAGGGAACATACGTGCTCTAAAAGAACTTGTATGCATGCTTTCAAAATTTGTATTCCTAACTAATCTATAGGAAAATGGATGGAAGAGGGTAGGGATGGACTCCAGAACAATAAAGAAACAACCAAAAGAAAAAAAATACTTTGCCTATTGTTCTCTGGTGAATGTTGCAGACAGTTCCTGGCTGACTAACTGGCAGTCATCTAGAAATAAAGTACCTACTGTTTAAAAAGCAAGGTAAAACCTTTCTGCACGGTGGAAACACCTGTGATTGAAGATGGGATATTTTAAGATGGTGGATATAATTGTCTTCAAATTGTAATTAGTCGACTCAGTATAAGCCATAACTCTCAATGTACTTGTCCTAGTTTCAGCCGGGATAGAGTCAACTGTCTTCCTAGTAGCTGGTACAGTGCTATGTTTTGAGTTCAGTATGCGAAGAATGTTGATAACACTGATGTTTTCAGTTGTTGCTCAGTAGTGTTTAGACTAAAGTCAAGGATTTTTCAGCTTCTCATGCCCAGGCAGCGAGAAAGCTGGAGGAGCACAAGAAGATGGCACAGGACACAGCCAGGGCAGCTGACCCCAAATGGCCAACAGGATATTCCATACCATGGGACGTCACATCTAGTGTATAAACTGGGAAGTGGGGGGCAGGGAATCGCCACTCAGGGACTAGCTGGGTGTCGATCGGTGGGTGGTGAGCAATTGCCCTGTGCATCATTTGTACATTCCAATCCTTTTATTATTGCTGTTGTCATTTTATTGGTGTCATCATTATCATTATTAGTTTCTTCTTTTCTGTTCTATTAAACTGTTCTTATCTCAACCCGAGTGTTACTTCTTTTCCCGATTTTCTCCCCCGTCCCAATGGGTGGGGGGGGGGGAGTGAGTGAGCGGCTGCGTGGTGCTTAGTTGCTGGCTGGGGTTAAACCATGACAGTACTGCATTTGGGGTTTAAAAAAAAAAAGGACAAGGTAAGAAAAAATAACTTTTACGTAAACTCAAAAAAAAAGTTGAAAAATGATGAAATTGGAAAAAATACATTTATTTGATATTTGAAAATAGAAATTTAATTAAAAAATGAAAAATATAGATTATATATTTGCACTGTAAAATATCCTTTCACTCATACCTTCATTATGAGAAATCTAATTTTGGTCATATTTTGTGGGGCAGGAATATAGCAAGTCACTATTGATGTGCTTTGGCTTTTCCCTAAGGTGAAGCCTGGAAATCAATGCAAGTTGGTAAATGTCATCTTTTTCACAAGATAGTCTTCTCCATAAAAACTTTCACCATATCAAAATCTCCCGTGAGTGTGTTGTCTTCCAGAACCATATGACAAGTCAGCCAAAGGAAGATCACTGAATCTAAACTATTTAAGATTTATGACAGGCCAGGTCAGGTTAACACTCAACACAAGTATGGTATGATGAGAGAGTGAAGGACTTTGGTGGACTCCTAAGGTTCATAGCTATTCAAGCTTTGTTGTACAATGTGAGAGGAATAAGGGATAATTCATCTTTATGGTTTAGAAAACATTGGTCAATCAAACCAGAGAGAGTATCCTGATGCTTCTTGAGCTTGGGCATGAGCTGAGGATCTTAAGAAACCTATAGCTTGACACTGTTCAAAGATGAACAGTTCAGTTCTGATTGTTTACAAATCTTAGAGTCTTAAACTAAAAAAAAAGCTCACACAGTTTCTAGAGAAAAAAGAATGACAGTGGTTTTGAAGTAAGGTTCTCACACACAAGCTCACAATGTCTTTAATGTTATTTAGTTAGCCATGTATTTTTGTCACATGTTGGCCATCAGAGCCAACAGAAATAAAAACAAAGCAAAAACATAGATGAACTATAGATTTACTTTATAAATCTGTATAGTTAATTTTCATATCCATGTATTATTAAAGCTATTTCTACAACGAGGCATTTCAAAGTCTATTGGAAAATGAAGCTGATTTAAAGCCAAGCTCACAGTTCTCTTTCCCCTAAAGTTGCAGTCTGATTCAGCTGACTGCCTGAATGAAAGTGTTCCTTATTCCCTCTGAGCAAGTGACCTGTATCTAATAGCAATGTTGTTAGCCTCAGAGCCTACTTGATACAAAGAGTCCTACGTGTTCTATTTTCTAGTCTGAATCTTTGTATTTTTTCTCCTCTGCAGTGCTCCCTTGGTCAAGCAGAACAAGTCTAGAGCAGTATGGTATTTAGTGACTTTTTGCACATGCTTGAAACTGGGAAAGGTGAACATCTTTCAGTCTGACGCAGAGCAAAAATTCCCTGGAGTCAAAGTAGTTTATCCTACCTGGAGAGCGTGGCAGAAGTAATTAGTAATAATGAACATTAAATGGAACAGAGCTGAAACACCTGCAAAAATATCTAAGGTTGTAATACTCTGAGGTTATAGGTGAATGTGGGCAGCAGGAATACCTCTATAACTCAGTATTTGAGAAGTAAACAATGCAGATGGTTTAAAGGAAAGGCCATTTTGAAATCAGTGGCTCCTGACATTTCATCATTCTAATGGCAATTTTTAAATGTCCTCTGCTCTAGAGTGATACTTCCATTTCTATGTCTTGGTGCATTTACACATATTTGAATGATAGTTGTCCATTGTGTTTAGGGAACCTCTTAACCTAGGCATAGAAAATGAGCCACTTTCAGCTCGTCGTACTTACCGCTGTATTAACACAACTTGATAAGCGGTGCAACATACCTAAACCACTTCTGCTGCTAAGTGTGTCATCATTTCTACTCTTTTCCTTTTACACTGTAATTTATTAGGTTATTTTTCTGAACAGGCTGAAAGGTCTTACAGAAAGTTTTCCTGATGTCCCTGAACTTGCCTTTGTGCAAATTTCTGTTGGTTTTGCCCAACACATTATTGAGTCTTCTAAACAAGAACTGAAAATTGCAATTTCATTTTATTACAAAATGATAAACAACCAATAATATATTTTGGGCTCTGCAACCAAAACACAAATTGGTTATTGCAATATTTATTTTTGATAACTGTCTAACGTTGTAGTAATACAAACCGTGAATGAAAAGAAACAAGTGATAGATGCCATTTTTTCTCATGGGAAATCAAAATATCAAATCATTATCAAACCCAATAACAACCCTCCAGGTTTTAAACTTCCGTATTGTTCAGTATTTCATGAAAATTGTGCCTGACTTCATGCCTGTTGATGTACAAGGTGTATATGCAGGTTTTCCCTCTTGTCATTTGTATGCACAATTACCCAGATTTCATATACAATCACAGTATATGCAAGTATAAACCAGGCATGCTTTTTCATCTTCAGCTGTATATTAAAAGCTTGTTAATAACATTTATAATTTATATCCCTTTATAACATATTACCCTGTGGGATATGATTTCTCTATAACATTTTTTAAAAGAAATACAGGTATATGGAGCTACATTAACAGACCATGTGACAGGAAGAAGGGTTGAAGTTTTCAAAACTTTTAATGTACCGCAGTTTTCACAATGATCTATACATTTAGTATCAAACTGGGAATCCAGATTAGTTGTGTAATTTGCTATCTTCATTTTCAGACAAACGGGGCAAAAACTGAGTGTGTACTTGATCAAAAAAAAACAGATATTTAACTATCTTCTCTGGCAATTAATTTTGGAAATGAATTATTACTGGGATAATTCATTCTCTCTTCTCAAAGAAAAACACAATTAGATTGTAAAGCAGTGAAATATTTTGTTTCACCAAACTAATATTCCAGGCAACTAAAGAGGAATCTGTCAGGTAACACTGAGAGTTAAGTTGGAATTTGGAAGTTCTCTCAATCTTATAAATGAACCTCATTTCTGTTATTTACAAAGTATCAGATGCATTTTTCTCTCAGCCATGCACAAGCCAGATATGCCAGCAAAGTAATCTATTTTGTTGAGCTAAAAAGAGAGAAATCCTACTATTCAAAATATAAACATAGTGAGCTATGACAGAAAATTTTGGTGAAGGGAACATGTTTTGATTGCTTAGGAATGACTTCTGGAATCAACCTCAAGTTGCGTATTCTGGCAAAAGTATCTGTAAGAATTTGAATGAGCTTGCAAAATTCATAGTATCTGCTTCAAACAAGATTAATCCAGAGGGAAATAGTGATGACACATGAAGTATATTAAAGCTACAAACAAAGTGAGAACTTTCTTTAAATAACAAAATCTCCAGGTAGTCTTAAGGTGATTCGGGAAGGCCTACTTCAAGGTCTTCTCACCCTTAATGAATCCAGGTTTTTGAACCTGACAATAGAAGAATGCTGTATATAAGCAGGGGGATTTTATGAAATGCTGTTATTTACCAATATATCTTGGCAGATATTATTGCATCTATATATTTTCATTGCAATACACAAGTCTTTCCTTCGTCTATGCAACTTACCTTCATAGTCTAAATGTCTTATCCGACCTTGCAAATTCTTTTCCTTGGAAGAAAAGGGAATCAGAAAGAACTTTACTGTATATGAAGTTTACATGTTTTGGGTAAGATGTATGAGAACATCCCAGCTGCCATATGCAAATTTCCCTTTACTCAACAGAGAATACATATGTTTAAGTGCATGATTTCAGAGGATGCTGGAGAAAGCAGTGCTCTTTCCCTGGGATTGGCTTAACTTCCCTTTTGTAACATCTACTTACATAATTCACATTTAGAAAAAGTTTGTCACTTCTGAGCAGTCTCTACTTCCCACTTCAGCTCAGTTCACTGAGACAGAAAGCTCTCAAGTCTCCGCTTAGCCCTTAGGTAAACCAATTTTAAAGTCTAGGGGAACTTTGCCTGAGAGTATTTCCAGAACTGGCTCAATAGCATTGGCAGCTAAGCTAGGAGAAGGTAGTTCCTCCTTGCTATTTTTGTGTCCCCATCCTCTGTAGTGGCTATGGATATAGTTTAAAGAAAAGCAGAAAAAGAATATCTAAATATTTAAATGTTATGTTTCTATGGTTTTTAAAACAAGGATATTTTATATTTGCTGTTGTCTGAGAATCTTGTCAAGAGCACATTTATAAGAAACACAGCAGCCATTAATCTAGATCTATGTCACTGCAGAAACTTTAATCTATTTGTGTATTTTTGTGTCACTCCTGTCACCTTGCAAATGACTGAATCATTGATGGAAGCCTTTAAACTGACAAATGATAAAAATGAGACAGAAAGTGCAAATCAAATTTAGAACAAGCATAAAATGCATGTAGAAATGTTTCTCTTTCAAGCCTTTCATGTAAGGCTTTCTGGAATCAATGGATTTTACATTCATGAAATTTGTATCAAGCAAGTTTTACAAACAACTGATCTGTAGAATCCACAAAACTGTTTGCAATCAGAATCCAAAATACAATCTGTAACATACTAAAAACAGAAAAGGCTTTGAAGAGTTTTGAGTGTAGAAATTTTTCCCCCGTAAAAAGGCTCAGCCAGTTTCTAGGCAACGTAGCTCTCCTAAATCCCTTTCATGCTCTTTATAGTATCCCATCAAGTGACCCTGCTAGAAAAGACTGGTTAGAGCAGCCACGAGCATTGTAATGATTTCTGCCTGCCAGGCTTGTTTGTTATCCAAGGTTTTTGCAGGATGTCTGCTGTATAACCTAACAAGCCCCCATAGGAGTCAATATCTAACTTGATTTCCCTGGCAGCCAGTCTCTTTGGTTCTACTAAAGAAAGTGACTTACTGGCAACTGGCTTGCCTCTCTTCTTCTTTCACATCACTGCTTGGATTTGCGTGGACACACACAAACCCTGACAGAGACCAGACAGCCTGATGCACGAGATCTTCTCTTTGAACCTCTTCCTTCAGCATCTAATGCTGGTTTATTGTCTTAGCCAGGGGACTCAGCTGATAGTGGTGTCTGGCTATAGCTGTAGGATAAGATGCCTAATCTACAAAGATAAAGAAAGAAATTGTGCTTTAATTCATTTCTTATTACAATTCACCACGTCTGCTGACACCTGTGAAATTGCTTTGGTCACTATAATGTCTCTTCACAAACAGTGTTACATTATAAACACAATCTGTTGCACAGCTGAAAACTTGATTTATGGCATGCAACAATGCTACCTAATGGCCTTACATAGTATATTGTACATCCTTGACAAGCAATTAGATGTTTATGAAGACACTTGTTGCTTATAATTATAATCCTGCTAATTTCCTCATTCCCAAAAGCAACATTAGTGTTTGCTAATGAACTGCAGATTAATTCACTTTGAATTAGTCTCTACCCCTCCTCTGCCCCCTGTGCATACTAGATGGCACTAATTTTGCTTTGGGGACCTTAAAAGGATTTGTTGTTATGAGAGTAGATTCAAATGGGCTGTGCTATTATTATTTAAGAATTTGGTTTACCTTAATTTGAATTAAATTATTCTCTAATGTTGTGATTTTGAGCTGAGAGATAATGTGTTAAAGAAAGAAAAATAAACAATTTATACAGATCAATATAAATAAATTGTATGGGTGAAATGGTGAGAGTAGATCAAAGTGTTGCCATTTTCTCCGGGGCATCTAATGACATGAAGCTGGTCAACTGAAACAAGCTTGATGGTCTGAGTTCAGTCCATAATGGTTTAATAGCAATAACATATGAGCACCAAACACAATATAACACATTTGTTGTATGTGTCACATAAGGCAAATTTTATACCCGCTAATTCCATGCACCTCTGCAATATCTTTTTAAAACAAAATAATTTTAACAACAGTGATTCTCCTTTTGCTTTGAGCATAAAAACCTGCTTATCTTTTTCTTTTTCATCTAAATCTGTGTAATATCTGACCTGACTATACGTGACTAGGTTTCACTATCTGGGTTGATACAGACAAACCTCAGAATTCATGGTTTAAAATAACAGATTCTTGCTTCCAAACTTTCTATCAGCTGCCAACCTCACAATATAATCCTTGATTCACACTGCATGAAGGCTTTCATTCTCTGCCAGCAGCTGCTTGCTGAGCTATTACTGCCCTCCCTTTCTTTCCTTGGCAGATGATGTGTTAAAAAAGTACTAAGGGGGATATGTACCAGCTGCAGGTGTACCAAATGGGACAAGCGGACACTCAGAGGAACAGGACAGGACAGAGTTCTTCCTCCTCCGTGGGGTTACTTTTAAATACCATAATGAAGGCAATGTACATAGTGCTTTGATGAAAGCCCTAGGTATGTTTCTACCGCCTGCCCTCATTTGAAAGTGGCTGTTTTAAAAATCAGATATGATTTTTTTTTTGTTTAGTTGCATTAATTAAGGAAAGGCAGGTTAAATGTGTTAAAAAAAAATAATCCAAATACATAAACTGTGAGCCTACTGTAATCCTGAGGGAGTTCGCATGCATTCTACTAAGTGAAAATAATTAAATAAAGGCATTTGTCTCAGTGATTCCTAATTCTGATTCTTCTCTGGTAACCTTCTTAAAATTCAAGTCACAGTACGACTGGGGCTTTTTCTTGAGTAATTATTAGGCAAGCACTTTGAGAATTTGGCCCACAAGGGCCAGATTTTCAAAACAATTCCGCTCTCGCTTATGAGCCAAATGAAGAGGCCAGATTTTCAAGTGTTCGGTATGCAGGGGAATGATCAGTACTGAGTACTACCGAAAATGAAGCCACTATACAGACACTCCCAAAAGTGTATTGAGAATTAAGGGGCCAGAAGATTGTTTGTTAGTCTCTTTGTTATAAATCAGGTCACAGGTGTTAATTTTGATGGTTTAGTTATTTGTAAATCATAAGATTGAATGATTTGATGATATTCACATGAGCCAAGAGAAAGAAGGAAAATATATATATATAAGTTCTTAGTATTCAAATATTTTACAACCGGAGCATGTGATAGCCATAACCTTTCATTTAGATGGTTTTGAACCTTGAATGAATCAAATTTGTGAGTGTGAAGTTTGCTCGGAATATCATAAGATTTAATGAATTGTTCTCTGAAACAATTTCAATGTACTTTTGTGCTCTGCCTCTGAAATGATCCAAACACTACTTGTTTATATTTTTAAATGGAAAAGAAAATAATTGACTATATGTAGGTCTGAAATTACACATATCACGACAGATTTAGATTCTTTGGACCTAAGCTTTGTATCTGAAATGACCTCTTACATGGAAATAAAAGGCTGTCACAGGCAGAAGTTGTATTGTCACACATTTAGGTTCAAACGAAAATAGCTATACAATACTATTCATTGACAGTAACATATTTTGTGAAGAAAAATCCATAACCATCATTAAACATTCAAAACTTTCTAGGCAGTTATCATTCATGTGAACTTTTTAAGCTTTTTGAAACTCACATCAATTATTAAAAAAAAGAATATAATTTTTGTCCATTAAATTGAGTCTTGAATAAGTGAGGATCCAGTTGAACAGAAAGCATAATGTAACCTACAGGTAAAGTCAGAAGGAATATCTGAATTAACACTTTTATCTACATTGGAGACATACCAAAACCTACAAATAGATGTCTCTGATATCAGCTCTTTTGCATAGTTTCATAACTGAACATGAGAGAAGTGAGATGTATATTTTAACTTTCCGAAAATATGTAGTAAAAAAAAATAATTTTCAAAGTTTTCCATTTTGATGTGTACCACAGAACATCAAAGTGATGCAAAAACAGTTCCTAAACTAATCACACAAATTCATATAAATATTCAGAATATATAGTCACTGTGATGGTGTTTTTTTAATTAAATCAGGGAAAAATAAAAATTAAAAAACGCAAAAATTTGGATCTGTGTAGGAGACTTACCTTCCTCTGTAACAACGGATAGAAATGCTACTGACATCTCAGAATAATATGCGAGGCATCTTGTATGTAAACTGATCTATCTTTGCAGCATATGTTTCTGATGGGGTTGCTTTATACTCAGTGAGTTTCTTTTAAGTAGTTTTGCCTGCAGGGAGCATAGCCACCCTCACTGTGCAGGAGCTGAAGATTTTACTATGTGCCTGAAATTTGAAAGTGGTGAGTCATCACCCTTCACAGGTTTTTATAGCATAATTGCTCAGTGGCAAGTGTATGGGAAGAGTTCAAAGAACAGTGTGGAAGTGATACAGATTTTCTGGATTTGCACACAACAAAACAAACAAACAAAAAAGTTCAAGTTACTTACAGTGATTTGAAGGGGAAAGTTCAGAAGGAACTCTGCTGAATAAGTTAAGTCAGTCAGTTCATAAAATTCTCAGTCCCTAACTGATGAGCGTGATGTCATCTTGATTACACAAAATTCTTCTGAAACTTTGATAGAAATATTTTTCTTTCATGAGATTCATGGTGTTAGATGCTGCCTATGAGTAGAAGTCACACCCATATTTGTTTTCAGATCACTGAATAA
This sequence comes from Haliaeetus leucocephalus, assembly GCF_000737465.1. Lineage (NCBI taxonomy): Eukaryota > Metazoa > Chordata > Aves > Accipitriformes > Accipitridae > Haliaeetus > Haliaeetus leucocephalus. Next base: position 7,550,364 of record NW_010972853.1, read on the forward strand.
TACAAAGTTTCTAACTGGTATTTACACGGTACCAATTTACACTGGAAACATAGCTATTAATTCAGCTTTCCCTTTTACAGGTGTGAACAGAGACTGCTCTATCTATAGGTAAATATTCAACTGTTTTCCTATTTCACCCATTTTGACTTAAAGGTTTGGACTAGTTTTGGACTGAGAATTACTGTATTTACTCTGAAAGAAAAAGCATGTTCTGGATTCACAAGCAACATATTGTATTGATTTGGTGTATTCACTGTTACTAATTTTGTTGTTATTCCTAGTTGATAGTTTATAGCCATTCTTGTTCCAAATGTCCTGTTTGGAAATCTCCTTAAGCATATTATATTTAAAGAAAACAAGCAGCAAATGAGCAAACGAATCAATGGGCTTTTTGCAGCTACTCTGTATCTCACTTTTCCAGGAGTAAAGTCAAAAAAGACTTGTCACCAATGGACAATGGACAACAGTACCTTATATTAGTAGGTTCTTCAAATTCAATGTAGATTTACCAGCCAGGGCTTACAAACATTATAGCGAGTGGCATGATCTTGCTCAAAAGAGGCAGAGATTCTTTGATTTTGTTTAGGGACACCAGAATGAAATTATACCTACGTGACACCATCATAAGCATCTTTAAAAGGGCTTTTCAGTATTTCTGGCTATGGAATTCTCTTGGGAAGAACCAAGTTGGATGTCTTTACCACAACAATTAGACATAATGAAATGTAGTAATGACAAACTATACTTCAAATTCATGGGTTATAATAAGTCAGTTGTGACTCATAAGATTAAAGTGTAGCTACTAAATGCACTCAGGCATTAGAGTACTTCAGTTTTAGATATCCCAACACTTAATAGTGTCTGCAGCCCCGAAGGAGATTTTCAGGTTTCTCCATACAATATGCAGAAAACTTACAGAAGCCAACAATCTGAATGGAGAATTATCTAAGCTGATCTTCAAGGACTTAGACTTTGGTCCTCTTAGCAACTCAGGAGGCTCACTCTGCCTGCACTTGCTTCTTATGTGTGAAGGTCCTTAAGCATGGTCATCCATTTAGCACAGAACAATATAAAAGAACTTCCTAGTATTGGTTTTTACACAATATTGAGTGGTTAGGATGACAACTTGAAAGGTGAGACAACTAATTTTAAAATCCCTCATCTACTTCCTGTTTGGAAAAGAGATTCTAACACTGGAGTTTTACTCCATAAATAAATGCTCTAAGCACTAAGCTGCATTTAATTTCTCCTTTGAGTTTGTGAGCATTTCATACAACATTGAGCATTTTTAAACAGAGGCAGCTGGGAGTCTTGTCCTACAGAACACCACTTATGCAAGAGAAGCAAGTTTCCAATACGAGACAGGAAAGCCAAATTCCTTCTTCAGAGCATAGCAGTAAGGGATGCCATTGATTTCCTCAAGGAAATTTCCAATATTAAATGAATGTGTAGGAAGGCATCCTTCTCTCCACATTAAATTTCTGCACCCTGTGAGGCAGAACACAACTTCAAAACATAAGGAAGATATACAAGCAAAGTATTTGCTTGACATCCAAAGAAACTTCTTAGAACTAGAATGGTAATACTTATTGTGAGAAACATTTAATATAGATATTTGGAGATGTTTATCAGTAAGAAATGTATGCATCACTAGGATTAGGCTCCAGCTGCCAGATGTGAGGCTCTGTTGGCTTCAGAGAGTCAGAGTAAGAAACAAAACTAGGAGACAAAACTAAATCCACAAGTCCTCCCCAGCCACTCAAAAGAGATGACTTAACAGAATGTAACACTTCCATTTTACACATAAAGATTTATTAAACTATACGGTCATCATGCTACTGAAATAGTTGTTAGATCTTTGCAGAAAGATAAGAGAAAATAAGAAAGGAAATGTGATCCACAGTCTTGTTTGTTTCTGTTCTTTTGTATACACTTATTCCTAATCTAACCAAGGTATGATCTCCACTTTTAAAAGTGTCAACAGTAAAGTATTTGTGTCAGCTCTCTCTGCAGGATCTGTGTTTTTTCCTAGATACTGAGTAGAGAAGATAATTTAAGTCTTTTTATTACACTTTTCCAAGTAAACTATGGATTTTGGTGAGACTATATATTTTTTGTCTCCTGTTATCCATTTCTGCAGCTGGCTGAAGATTAATTTAATAAAATATAGATTGTTTAAAAAGATGTCTAATAAATAATGGCAACAATCTGTCAAGTAATGAATTCTTTAATGAGATCCAAAAGATAGATTTAGGAATAAATATTTAGTCAGTTTTACAGATTCTTTAAAATTATAACAAAGAAGATTAATATCTAGGGGAGGGGTAAAACAAAATAAGACTCTAGCTTTAACAAATACTGTAGATGAAACTAATATCTAAGCCAAAGTTTTATGCCTCAGACTGCGGCATATCTTGTTTTCAGGATGGTATGCATGTGCAAATCTTGTCTTCCTAAAGCAGGATGTATAGTAGTAGCAGTACAATTAAATTCAAAGTTTTGAGAACAAACGTATTTGAATTATCAAGCCATCTAATAAGCGTTATTCATAAGATAGTATTCTAGGGTATAATTAAACCAGAATCTAGGTATTGTAGGGAAGCCACTGCTTTTTTCAAGTAGTTGGCTTTTTTTCTTATCTTGTAAGAATTTTCCATTATTTCAACGTCTTGCATTCAATGAATAATGGATTCAAGAGAGTTATAAATATTGGACAACTAAAGTTTGAAAGTAAGAAGTGTGATATTGACAAAATACAAAGTACTCATTCTAAAGAAAACTGTTAAAACATAAATGCCAAAATCCCATTAAGATTGTACTCATAGTAATGACTAGCCTTCTAGAAGAACAGTTCTGATAAGCCATCTTATTTTCCTAGTAACTGTTGGTTTAAGCCTAACCTAGGTCTACAGGAGGTAAGACTGTTCAGGTTCTGGCTATGGTTTTTCCTCTGTGGGACTGTATAACATTTCTTTCTATGTTTACAGATAATGATTACTTTTCCAAAAATTTTATATGTTAGAATGTGTTCTCTGCGTCTATCTGTTAAAATTCACTTGTATTAAGGCCAGCCAAGACTCTTCTAAATAATTTTCTGTTACTGACTTTTAAAGGAAGGAAATACTAAAACCTGTATTTTCTAGGACAAATAAACTCATTTAAACCAAACTTTCATTGCTAGCTGAAACTCTGGCCTATCTTAACTTCCTAATTAAAGCCAAAGGAAGAAAAACTGCAAAATATAAATAGCTCATAACTAAGGAGCATTTACTTTTTCTAAAAGAGTATGCAATTAATAATCTGTATAAAGTGTTTCAAACAGGAAATGGAGCATCACAGAACCCAACATTTGGTTAGGTCACTCAACTTTAATTGACACTATAGAAAGAGAAAGCTTTAATCTAGATTTTTCTTTGTGTAGCTGAGTGAGCTATTTATCTACTTTAACACATTTACTGTGTTTCTTTTTAAATTTTATCAGCACCTGCTGTTAAAAAAAAAAAAAAAGAGACAAAAAACCCCACCAAAATCCCATGTTCACATCACTTTGTCTCATTTATTCAGAAACAAACCTGTATGTTAATAAACACCAAAGTCACTGCTATGACATCAGCTTTTGCTCAAAGCCCACATGGAAGTTTTGCTCTCAGCAGGCACTGCGCCCTGGGTCAGGGAGCTGGGAGTTGCAGGGAATCTCATGGAGGCTGGTAGGGCAGGGCCTCAAGCAGGGAGCAGGGCAGGCTGGAGATCCACTGGGGCAGCCAGGAGTCCTGCTTACCAGGTGCTGTGGTTTAACCCTAGCAGGCAACTGAGCACCAGGCAGCCCCTTGCTCCTTCCCCTCTGGTGGGCTGGGGGAGAGAATCAGAAGGGTAAAAGTGAGAAAGCTCATGGGCTGAGATAAAGACAGTTCAATAGGCAAAGCAAAAGCCACACACACAAGCAAAGTAAAACAAGGAATCCATTCACCACTTCCCGTGGGCAGGCAGGTGTTCAGCCATCTCCAGGAAAGCAGGGCTTCATCATGCGTAACGGTCACTTGGGAAGACAAACACCATCACTCTGAACATCACTCCCTTCCTTCTTCTCCCCCCAGCTTTATATGCTGAGCATGACGTCATAAGGTCTGGAATACCCCTGGGGTCAGTTGGGGTCAGCTGTCCTGGCTGTGTCCCCTCCCAACTCCTTGTGCCCACCCAGCCTGCTCACTGGTGGGGTGGGGTGAGGAGCAGAAAAGGCCTTGGCTCTGGGTAAGCACTGCTCAGCCAGAACAAAAACATCTCTGTGTTATCAACATTGTTTTCAGCACAAATCCAAACCACAGCCCCATACTAGCTACTATGAGGAAAATTAACTCTATCCCAGCCAAAACCAGCACACAAGGCAAGCCCATAGCAATAAGAGTCCTCCAGTGTCAATAGGGGAGGTCAAGTCAGGACCAGATCCAAATAACGAGAAGCAAGTTCTGACTAAGCCCAGTGCAACTCCATAGTAATGTGACAGATCTGGGATGAAGGCAGTCTGTGGGGCTGGGACAAGTTCGGAGCATACTTGACCAGCACTTTTATGGCTACTACACTGCTGCCGTACAGCCTTAGTTGGGAGCCAAGTGTGAGAGCTCAGCTCAAAAAAGAGCGTTAAGCTCAGAATCTTGTTAATGGGCAAGAGAAGCACATCACATACACACACACATATATATATATATATATGCAAAGCCAAGCATTTATTATTAGTGTAATGGAAATCTTAACAATCTAATTCAAAGGTCATCGCTACTGTAGACCTAATTCTACAAATGAAACAATTATTAAAGAAAAACAAAGAATAACAATGCAGTTAGAGTATTTGTATACAATAGTAATTGTTCTCCTGCTATTGATGTAACATACACACTTAGTTTCCATCCCTTTTGGGACTAAATACTTAATAAATCATCCTTGTGACACTGTAGGAGTAGTAAGTTCATCTGGAATGGATCACATTCTAAATAGGGAATATCTTGTATTTGAGAAAATACTTTGAGTTTGGAAAGTTAAAGTGACCCATGAAGTCAGGCAACAATGTGAATTTGGAAAGAGGTTCACACAAAAACATAAGAATACTTCAAAATGAGGTAATATATACTTGAGAAATAGTTCATTCTACTTAGCATTTGTAGGTCTCAACTGGAATATTTGGGGATTCCACATTTTCAGAAGAACTCAGAATACTGAAGGAGGTCAAAAGGAGAACAGAGGGGAAGATGGTTGGAAAACAAGAACAATAAGACAATAAAATGCAAATTTTAGTAAGAAAATATAAGGTTTATAGTAATTAAAAATGTATGGTGGGCTTTAGTTGCTTAAATATTGATGTCTAGAGCCAATTTAAATGGCCCACATGACCTGCTTAGCTTCCAGCAGCTGTCTCAAAAGGACATGTGTCTCCTGTAGGTTCAGTGTCATATATCTTAACTTTGTAAGGAAATCCTAAATGCTTTAGAGGATCTGAAATGACACAGATGTCTGTAATTTGGACACCTGACTGTCCATCCAGTTGTTCAAAAAATACATGGAGAATACAAAAAATGTGAAGCAGTTTGCAACCACACAGACTTCAATGACAAAGATAACAAAGATAAAGCTATGGAACCAGCTTAGAGTCAGTGCTTCTGGAATTCCATTTAACAGAGGTTTGTTTGTTTGTTGGGTTGGTTTTTGGTTCTGGTTTTGTGTGTGTTTTGGGTTTTGGTTTTTTTTTTCCTAAAGATGCCTTTAAACAAACATCTTTTAGTAGTCCAAGTACTCTTTCAGTTGTCCAGGTACTCTTAATCTTACCCAGAATAGAACAGCAAATTCAGTGATATACTGCAGGTTTTCTATTCATGTTAGCCTGTGATTTCCATCTGGAAATTAAGCTCATGTAACAGACTGATTAAATGAAAGTTTAATATTATTTTCATTGTCATCTTATGACAATGACTATTGAGCTTCCAGCAGTTCTGGCTTTAAAATTGGAGTGAAATATTTCCTCCAAAATTTCTTCTAAAACTTAGTAGTAAATAGTATGAAGTACATACCTGACAAGTGTTATACATAAAAATGCTACCCTGCTGAGGAATAAACAATTCACATTTTTAAATATATACTGCTGATTGTTTAGCAATAGTAGGATTTAACTATAAGCTTTAAGCCTAAGCCTTCTTACATATATGTCCAATTATGCTGAGAATAGAAGGGAATCAGGTGTTCCATAAATAAATACACTTCAAGAGAAAGGAATACAAAGCCGGGGGGGGGGGGGGGGGGGAAAAA